>NW_020539725.1:31143319-31242691 GCF_003426905.1 Ctenocephalides felis | reverse complement strand
TTTATTAATTTTCATAGATGGCAATCAAGACACAGTTCGATTCATACGCTTATTTGTAAAATGAACAAAAAAATTGAAAAATATAGATATCAATCCAGAAATCAAGTCTATGATGTTACCATAGCAAGATCAAATTATTATTTGTCAAAATATCCACGCCTTCAGTATTAATCTTTTTTAATTCGTTACATCCCCGTTTACGTAATTTTTTTTACATTGAAAATGTATCGCGAAAATCTGTTAATTAAGTTACTAAACGTATGCGTCAAAACTCATATTTTGTGTAAAATGCTAATGAGTACCGTAAAATACAAATGTTAACATTGACGTCTATGGGTTCAGTTCGATTTTAGATTTTCCGTATATTAAGTCGATTACTAGGACATGGTGACACGATTGCTATAATGTTTCAGTGCCTAATGTATTTGTATACATTCAATTTTAATCAGTACTTTGATGGGGTTGTGGAGCCAAATATTATATCAGATGGATCATAAGATACAGGTGATAAGATAATGCATTTTGCTTAGACGTTAGGTCAATCTGTCATGCCAATATTTATTCCTAATTTTGCTCCTAGCTGTGAATATTTTATTAATGCTTACAATTTACTAGAGGCTAATGTTTATTATGAAGTGATTGGAAAATTTCGGAAAATTTAATAATTTTTAAATTGGATATCTTAAAATTTAATTTAAATCATCTTTTTACAAAATATTAACCAACTCTAGTGCCTGTGTTCATTTATGTTTATGTATATCTTGTATGTGGTTATCTATTTATTTTATTCTCGTGCAAGGTAATTCAACAAGAATTATATAACATTGTTACATTGCGCTGACATCGAGTCAAGTTTAAAAATGTGTTTGCGATTGCAAATAGTCCATTTCGGGCAATATTAGATGGCAATGAGAGAAAGTTTTCAACAATATACTTTCTTGAATATATGTGGGGTTTAACTCAGTACACGACCTGCCCGAGGGCAATACTTCGCCGAGAGTATATTTCTAACGTATATAATTTTTTACATAAAAAATCATTTTTATTGATATTTAACTACGGTGTGTAATGATTTTCAGGGCCAGTCGCTATGTCAAACTTTGTTAAATTTCTTTTGTGTTTGTTTTTATTTAGTTTCAATTAGTGTATAAATTAACAAAGATGTAAATATCTGAATTTCAACAAGTTTAAATTATTTACAAGGTTAAGGATAAACGGTACAATAATATTTAATATGTACTAGATTCAATTATAGAAAAATAGGTTATCAATCATAATTACCTAATCTTTTTTTCAAATTGAAATTAATTTTAAATTCAACTAGACATAAATATTTATAGTTTGTATGGAGAAATAGTTTTAATTGATAATTAATCATATAAAATTAGGTTTGATAGTATCCAATTATCCCAATTTAGATAATATTTTAATCCATGGTGTAAGAATAAACATCGCAACTCATTCGAAAAAATCTTAATTATTGTGAATGAAGACAATATTTTCTAAGCAAACTTTGATTTCACTGAAGCCTCGGATATTATACATGATAATTCATTACTTACATAAAATAAATTTTTGTGAAATGATTATTAAATTACTTATTTGGCCAATTTTGATAAATTAATTATTTACACAATTATCCCACTCCTTATTTATTATTTTTGAAAAAAAAATTTGCTAATGCAATGCAATACTAATGCAATGCAATACAATTTTACATTTAATAATAAAAGACATTTATTCTAGATTAAATAAATATTTACAAAATTACTTCGTGAGCCCCATGTCCCTTTTACTCATAAATCTCTTCCTTTAGCACTTGAATAAGTAGTTTTTTGCACACTAAATATTCCGAAGAATATATATATATATAGAAAAATATTACAGTTCCACTTGTAATTGCTGTTTTTCTATTTATTTTTCTTAACTTATATTTTTTTTAATATACGTGTCTACTAAAACTATTTTTGCAGAATTTATATTTGTATACAAAAGTTTAATTTTGATGGTTTATAGTAGAAATTAACATATTTCCCGATAATGAAAGTTTCGGCAAGGTACACAAATTGATATTCAATTTATTTTGAAATTGGCTGTGACATTCGAATTTGATTGATTACTACTACAAGGGTAGTCAGATATCATATTTTTAAATCGTTTATATTATGAATGCTATAGCATCCACGTCAAGTATTACGCATTGTGCTTGCCCGAGCTAATTAGTGCCTACGGAAAAAGATAATATAATATAAAATAACTAAAGATCAATTAGTCATTACCTTGGGAGGTGTAATAATTACAAAAACGTGAGATCATATCAATTAAATTGAAATTCATTCACTTTTAAATTTGGATGCTATAGCATTCATGTCACTCTGCATCACAATAAAAATGCAAACATTTTGATAAATATTTGACAACGTTCTATAATGGATTATGCATAGATATATACAACTATTATTAGTTATAGAAGAAATAAGGGGTTATAAAATAATATTAGGTTATAAAATTCTGTTAGAGGAGTTCAATAATATTTTAATATATTTATATATTGGAGTGATCTTAACTAAAAAAAATAATCCATTCCCAATTTATCTGTAAAATCTACCGATACTAAAGTCAAACCGTCAAGATTTTAGTATCGGTGGGTTTTACAGATAAATTGTGGAATGAATAATTTTTTTTATCCTATTTCGTACTATCAAATATAAAATTCCGCGCCAAGGTATTTGCCGACATGGTTAATTCATCAGGACACCGATACACTCACAATCAGTGAAGAAATTAAAAATAGTGCCCTTATCTTCAAGAGTAAAATTGACCATCATCCAAACGAACTGATAGCAAGTCTTGACAACACCACATACGAGTACTCGTATAATATAAGACTAAAAAGAATGCAATTATTAGACCTAACACTTTAACCTAATAAGTTGTTCTACCATATTATATATGATAGGTGTGTGTATGTATGTGTAAATGTAGTCTGTGTAATGTACTTTGTTTATAATTGTATGTATATATATATGAGTTTATTTTTCTCTCGTTATAATACCAAAATTTAATTAATGTATAATTTAGTACATCAATAAAAGGTGAACCACTGGGGTTTTTTTTTTTAAAATATTATTTGTTAAACTAATTACTCAATGTCTTTCTATTTCGACACGTTGTAATTTATAAAAAAGTTTTATATTATATATATAAATATATATATATATATATATATATATAATATATATATATAAACCATATGACTATCGTCTCAAGATCGTTGTTTCCCATTTTACATAATTCTAGAAAAGTGCGCGTTTGAAAAAACATCTTTTCTTGGCATCAAAGTATCTACAAATAAAGTACAAATCTTCCAAATTTTGGCATTTCTTTCCATATAGAATGCATGCAAATCTAGCCTCCCACTCCTCTGTTTTGGTTTGACCGGCAGTCGCACTCCATAATCCTACGCGCCGTCATTATCCAAAGTTAACTTTATTACGTTTGCTGATAGGGTCCAGTGGAATCTTTTGCATAGTGGCCGACTAATGTGCCTTTTTGAATAACTAGCAAAATATTTCATAAGTTCATTATCCGACTCGTAAGGACATTGTCTCACACTTGCCGGAATCAGTGATATGCAAAGTACTTAAAAGTCAGTACCAGCCAGTGATGATTTTTGTTTGTTATTGTTGTGAAATGTGATTAGTTAAAAATAATAAGACTGCAGTTTTTCCAGTTATATAGAATTAATTTAATATTAATACTATATAAATTATATGATGGTTTTATGAAACTATAAAAGGTATGTGTTAATGTTTACTATACTGCGTATACTGCCAGCATGAGTTGCTTTAAGCAATTGCATAACATTTTTCTATATGTTTATCATGACGAATCAAATACACCTTACCTTATTGTTTAGTCTTAAAATATCAAACTAGTGGTGTGTATGGCATCGTGCCTTAAGGGTAATTGCTAGAACTTCCCGTATCGTAACGAAATGTTCGGGAATGTTAAATGTTTTCAAATAGTTTATTATAAATAAATACTCTAACATTGTCTAATATTTATAAGAATTATATAAGCCGAATTGCTTAAGTCAGAATAACAATTAAACTGAATTATTTTACACTTAGTTCTCTCATCAAAACTGCCATTTTTTTGCACATTTAACTCTGTATCCCCGAAACCGCTGGACTTGCCTTTGCCAAAAACTAATCTCCACTTCTCCCCCCTCATCACCAATTGAATGTTTTTGGATCATTCAAATTCGATGCTCCGATCTCTCAAAAACAAATTTCTATTTTTTCTGCATACTTGCGCCGTATTTCCAAAACGGCTGGACCTGCCTTTGCCAAAAACTAATCAGCACATCTCCCTATCAATAGGAATCGAATGTTTTTTGAACAACCAACCACGAAAACGTGGACGAAAAATTGTATCCATACATATACACATCCATTTTTTCTGAGGTATGCCAAAATGTTCAGAAACCTTCAAAACGTCGAGAAATGCAAAAAAATTTCAATTTCGATTTTTGGACAATTACAATAACTTACCCTACGGGAAGTTAATAATGTTACATACAAAATATAATATATAGTTATGGTTGTGTGGGCAACCTTTTTCTGCCTAATTTGGATACTATTCCTAGCTAAAATCTAGAAAGTATATTGGTTAAAATTTAAAACCATCAAACCCTTTGTTATTTATAAATTTTAAGCATTCAAAATGCATAAATTGCTAGTTTATTGTCAATACCTGTATAAAACTAATGATTTTTACTACATTTTTAAGATATATTATTTGATAGTATTAAATTGACTTTCATTTTTTATTTCAATATATTAATGCAAATATGTCTTTGGATCAAATGATGTACATTTAGGCAAATTGGTATTAAATTACACTATTTCCTCGCTTTTCAAGAACCTGCCTCATGATAGAAATTGCCCATACTTATAATTGAAACATTATTGTTATTATCATCCATATTTGTGAATCTGCTGATCCTTTATATTCTGCTATACATTTTTTTAATAGCTGCATCTATACCATTATGAAACATCAGCAAATTTTTGGTGGTATTTAAAAATGTCTACATTGATTGCCTATCTAGTGATGGTACTTCTGCTACATCTAATAGAAATTATGGATTTATTTTGTTGAATTATTGACAAACAACAAATGATAAAGAATTAAGCTTAGATGAGTGTTTTTTTAAATGTTTTTTCATTATGTATAACTTTCCGTATATATATATAATTCATATTATTGGATAATGTTTCCAAAGTAATTCCGTGAGCTTAGGTAAACTTTGTGAAGAAGTGCAATATAGAAAATTATATTCTGTTCAATGTATTATATTTAAGCTTTATATACTATCTTCTTCCCATAAACTTGATTGTATACTATCACATCCTGAAGTTAAATCACTGGATTGGCTTTCGATTTAAACATTCTAAGTTCACCAAAAATGTACTACCAAAAATTAACTGATATTCTGCATGTTATAGATGCAGATATTAATAATAATAATAATATTAATAAAAAATTTTTTTTTTATATTATCTTTCAAAAAAAAACAATCTGAGCAAATTTTCCCCACAGTATATTCTTCTAATGCATATACATTTCAAAGGCAACAATGTATTATTTTCCATGACGTTTTTCTAAATAAAATACTATTTATTCCAGATGCAAAATTCTTGTTTAAGTGGATTTAAATATAAATAACGCTAATTTAAAACATTGAATTGAATATAATATTCTATTAAGAATATTTTATCATAGATTAAAATCATACGATGGAAGTCAATTGTGTGCAATCTTCTGCCACAGATGAGATATCTCAAGGTTTTGCGTTTGCATTTATTGAAGGCATTAATCAACTATTAACCAAGACTCATTCAATGCAAAAATTCTTTATCAAAGATTACCGCTGAAGCTATAATGAAATAATTAATATTGTCATAACAACTTGACATGTCGAAGTTTGAAACAAATTGAAATTCAATTAATCAATTGTAAATTAATGGGGAGGATGACATGGTCAAGTGCAGTAATAGTTGAAAATTCGAGTATTATTTTAGTATCAGGAAAATATTTGTAGTGGATGGTTCTTGGTAATTTTTATTCAATGTTATTGTTTTAAAAAATTATTGTGAAGATTTTTCGGTAAGATTCGAACTTAATTTTAAAGCAATAATTGATTAATAATGCAATTTAGAATTCAAATGAGTTATTCAAAATTAGTATTTTGATTATGCTTGCTAAGGAATGATTCTGTGTATTATTTAGATTTTTAAAATATTGCAATTTTAATATCTCTAACTCACACTTATTAGTATTATTTGTATTTATAAACAATATTGTTGATTGTAATTATTATTTAATTAACGTTAGAACAGATGAATTGCACAATTCAAATATCTAGTGGAAAATATATTACTAGCAAAAAACATAAAACAGACTACTTATTTATTGTACTTTTAATTTCAATGTTTACCAAATCAAATAAGTTATGACAACTCTAATTAAATTATTGAATCATGACACTAATTAAAAAAAAAACTACACTAATTTATTTATTTGTCTTTTTTTGTTTATTTTACCAACTAGCTCATAGAGGAAAATACTACGGGCCCAGTACTAGTACATCGAAAAGAGATAATATTTTTTAAATATATTTTTTTAGAATTGACCACAAAAAAAATAGTGCTTTACAATTTGGTTCAATATTGTACAATATTTATACTATTTGTCCAATATAACTAACATATATGCAAAATTTAAACAAAAGTGATCATCCGCAATAGTTTTCAACGTTATAAGAACCTAAGTCATTCGGTATACTTCTGAAACATTTATAAATTAATAATGATTGATTAATACTGAGAAGTTTAACCCCTTAACTTAAAATGACGAGCAGAGCCCGCGTGCGATTGCTAGGCCAAAAGTGAATATAACGGCCATAGCCCGCGTACGATATTCGGGCCAGAAGCAAATATTACGCATTTCGGGGCATGGCCTGATATGGTGAATGCAAGTATTATAAAATATTTATTCATACGAAACTATAAAACACAAAATTATTTTTATTTTTGTGATAAACCGTACACTATGTAGGAAAATAGTCACAACGCTGCACCAGCTTGAACAACATTGGGCCGACATTTTCGAATCTAAATTGTGAGTTAAGGGGTTAAGCAACTTGTTTTTAAGTTTAATGCTACTGGCACCCAGTTAAGTTTTTTTCTGACCTGTGTATTTTTTATATCAATTCTAGTTACGAAGTGAAGAAATCAATCATGTACTCCAAGAAGTGTTTCTTCGGTGCACTCATATGCTTTCTTGTACTTCGTTCCGAGATAATCAATGCATCCTCATCTGAAGAGGACGAGGAGACGAGCACGAATCTCTATGCGACCGTCGGATCTCACATCGCCTTCAACTGCGAAATCGAATTTCCAAATGATTTAGAGATTCCGTACGAACTGAGGTGGAGTAAAGATGTAAGTAGAATATTTAATTTTATAAATAATATGAACATTCTGATATCGTGCAAAAGGGATATCCATTTTCACTTTGATCAAAAATTTGTTTCAATTTATAAATAGCTCATTTTGGGCACTGCGATGTGAATTGGCAAAGAGAAATCTCTCACACTATTCTTCCCTGAATCGAGCTGGAATTTAACTCAGCTCACAGTTCTGCCCTAGGGCAGTACTACTCATTATCATCATCTAATTAGTAATAAATATGCAACAAAGAGATAGGAAAACTGGATTATAAAAGAAATTAAATTAGGAAAACAGATTCATTTATGCAATAAAATATTGATTCTTAGTTTATTATACTTCTAACTTTTCGAAGAAGAAAATTATATCTTCGCCTCATCTATCCGTTTTGCATATTTTTTAGTGGTTTCAAGTCATTCTGAATTGTTTGACACCAATATTAGATAATAGTATGCGTGTATGTGAGCTGAATATTAAATATCATCGGCATTTTTTTGAAAAAAGTATGCATCGATTTTAAAAATTTAAGCTATTTTATTAAACTCAATAAGGGCTAAGTAATCTCTAGTTAGTCCCACGACCGGCCGATAAATTTCTTCTTAATGAGCAAATTAGTGCTAATGTGAACTATTTTCGTTTTCGGCAAAAATGCTGAACAAACTTTGTACGATATTTTAATAGAAATTATGTTCGCCAATTATATCTTAAAATTTTATGACTAGTGTTTTAAATGTGAATATTCAGTAAAGTTTGATAAAATATTGAAATGATAATATAAAACGCAATATTATTTTATTAATATGAAAATAGAATTAAGCATGATGAGAAATGCATATTTGCATAGTTGGTGAGATGGTTTCTAATGAAATTTGTGGTTTACAGAAGAGATTCAAACTTCTATAAGCCCGCGTAACTTCCAAGTCAAATTTCAATTTTCTCCATATTTCACCAAAAAAATTTTTTTTGTGGAATGACACTTAAATCTTAATTCTATAATAGTGCAAATTTCATAGGCCACTGTTACTTAAAAGGTACATGTATTTATTAGAACCAAAAAATTAGTTTGAACAAAATTTTTGTGTATTTGCATTTTGGCAACAACGATTAAATATAAAAGGAATCAACAAATGAAAATATACACAGCAACAGAATTTGATCACTCATACCATTTTTTATTCATTTATTATTATACAACAATCAGAATAGTAATGTAAATTCTATGAGCTTTTATGCCAAAATATATAAACTAAAACAAAAAATAAAATAAATAAGAATAAATAAAGATAAAAACATAAAAATAGTACTTAATAATATTAATAATTGATAATAATAATAAATAATAAAATAATATAATAATAATACAAAAAATGATTACATTAAATTAACTATCATATTTTGATGATTTTCTAAAAAATATAAAAATTGTTTCATTAAACAATTAGCTAGATTAGGATTAATCTAGGATAATCTTAATTGGATAATCCATTAGTTATTTTCGCTTGAATCTCCTGGAATGCGGTATCTCAAGCAGTTGACACATACTACAATTAAAAATAAAATTAATTTTGCAATGTTTTCCTAATATTGTTACGAATTATAAGTGCATGATTCGTTAAAACGATTACGTAAAATGTATGTCATTTAGTTTGGCCCCGAACTCAATGGACTGCATAGCCGTGTACCTCAATTAAAATTTAATTAAGTCTTGCACGCTTAATTCGACACATACAGTTGTTTTCAAAACTCCTGACTCATTCATAAATTCATCAGTTTAAATAATTTTTAAAACTATCTATGTGCATAGGTCATTACATAATTAATTGAAATGGGCTATTTAATTGTGGCTACAATGACTTTTATCATGATTTTTTAACATTCTTCTATTGAATTAAACTAAAACTAAAGCTACTATTCAATTACCCTTATATTAAACAAAAAAATGTAAAAATCTCTTTTAATTTTCAAAGAGAAAAAATCTCTTCAACTTTTCAAATCGTTTCAGGCGTTCTTGAGAAATCATGGTAGATCTTAAAGTACTCAGTATACGAAAACATGCATTCATTTTTGTATAGTGTGCCAAATAGGGGTTGAACTCATAACTTTTTGCGGATTCGAAAACTTATCCAGCTCGTATCTAATTTTACTCTGACAGATTCCAATGTTGATTACAATCAATTATTTTAACATCGTCATAAACACGAAATTTCATATTCACGGTACAGTAGCCAAACAATTCGGCTTGAATGTAATGCAGTCTCGGGTTATAAATAACTTTGTCAACTGTAGTTCTACTTCTGACAGTTCCTGTACCATTGCTCTATTATGAATTTGTTTGAATTGGCTTGGTCACTCGCGTGTTCCTGCGATATTTGCATATAAATGGTGTGAGGTCGTTGGATCATTTGATGAATTTTCGGTCCGAAACATTCATTCAGGATATATTCTACAAACTGAATTGCAGCTTCTCTATTAACTTTCTCTTTGTGGATTCGTTAAACATACATTTGAATCAACGATTTAATTTAATCTTCTTTTATTTTCTTTTTTATTTAAAATGCTCAACTATTAGTAAAGCTTCTTAAAGTTACCTAGATTACAAATAACTTTGGTCTTAACTTTACATATTGTCATTCATAATTACTAAATGTTTTTTTTGTATTTTAAAAACAGATTGTAATTGACTATTGAGAAACTAAATTTTTTGTAATAATTTCAACTTAAGTACTATTTTGTGATCAAATATAATTAAATCTAAATACTAAATCTGTAGGTACATTTTAGAGTAATTTAGGCTCTTGGTTATAGGCAAATTATTGAAAGGAATAGCCCAATTCAAACTGCAAGCTTTCCAAATTGTTAATAATATCAAAACAAATCTTTGAAATAAGGTTACTACTTATAAAACCCAAAAGGAGAAAGCAAGCTTCTATGTATATTAAAATCAGTGGTAGATCAGTGATAAGAGCTTTAGCATTGCAATCTAGGATATCAGAATAATGGTTCAAATTATTATGGTTATTAAATAATAATGGTTTTTTTTTTTGTTAAAATGACGCTTCTGCTGGTGGTAGCAGATTCACTTAAATATTTTATTTCAATTTTGTACCTTATAAAAAAAATTCTTTTATTATACATGCTTCAATTATGACAGCATCTTTTATTAAATTTTATGAACTCGAAATTACCATTCACTTAGCATAATTTTAACTGAAACATTGTACTGTTTAATAATTATATTTAAAATTATTTGTTTAAACAATTATGTTAATAACTTTGTACGACATGTTAATAACTACAGCAAATAAATCTTTATGAAGATGATCTATTTTTATAACATTGTATATTTTTATTTTTGGAAATTCAAATGTCTAAATTATTTTTAGCCTGTAGATATTACAATGTTACAAAATTACTGTAATATTATTACTATAATTAAAAAGTATTGTGTATATTCAGACTATGTTTGCTTTAAATGAAATGACTTGTTTGGATGTTTTTACGTTAATCATCTTAGAAGGCAATCGTTGAATGGAGATCAATTAAGTACACAAATGATGTATTTATCAAATGCGTGTCATATGAAAAATACTAATTCAATTTTTCAGAAAGTTTTCGAAATGTGAAAGTCCCAATCAAATCTATCTAATCGTGCTTTTCTGTTCCAAAATAGAACTAAAATTTTCATATAAAATTTTGCTAAATTTTAGCAAAAAAATATTTTTCAGAGCTATGTTCAAATATAACATTGATTATCAGCAACTTAACATAATCTAAGAAACTGTGTATAAGATTTTTATTGGCTCTTTTTATCTACTGTTATTACTTTCCAATGACTTTTGAATTGATTTTTAATAGTGTCTTACTTTTAATAAAGATATCTCAAATAATTCAGTAATATTGAATAATTGAATGATATAAAGTGATTGATATTTAATCTACAACTTAATAAAAGCCGCCTTCATGTTACCGCTCCAAGAGTCTCAAGTTATTACGAGTAGTTCGTCAGTCGTCACCCATCACTCACTTTTGCAATGTCTATCGGGCAACTACTTAATGGTACTTTGTATTTAAACCAGAAAGCACAATTGGATTTAATCAAAAATGACCTAGAATAGTTAGACGTATAGGATATGGGCGCTCTCTATCTGACTAACTATCAGAATTAATTAAATTAACACAATAAGACCAAGCGAGGAGTGCCGTATCATTTGATTATTTTTATGCCAAAATGGATTATATAGATAGATCATTTGAATTTCGTAGAATGCCTTATGATCAAATTCCCTTGATATATTTAATTTAAAGCATAATTGATTGTACATCATTCATTTATCTTAATTCCCGCGATATATGATAGGCGATCTGTATTTCCAAGTTATGTAATGATGGTTTAATGTTTCCTGCGGAACAAAATGTGCGAATGTTTGGTTACGGTGCGTGAGTACCCATTGGAACAGATTATATAGAAATAATATTTTAATTCAGTTTAACATCGTAATGATGTTATATCTTTATGAAAATATGCGAACATTAAACACAGGTTTAACAAAAAAAAATTACCATTGTGAAATACATATAGAATATAACATCATTAGAATCAAAAATGGTTTCACTGTTTTTATATACTATGGTTTAATAAATTGAATCACGTGTAATACAATATAGTTAATTAAGCTAAATTATACTAAATTTTTATATTTACAAACATTTCAGTTTTCTGACATATATATCAAAAACTTCTACTCCTGGTCATTCCTATTTCTGATCATTCCTACCTCTGGTCATTTTTAGCTTTAGACATTCATGCTTCTGGTCATTTCTGTTTCTGGTCATACATATTTCTAGTCATCCGTGTTTTTTATCATTTCTGTTTCTAGTCATCCATGTTTCTGGTCATCTCTGTTTCTGGTCATCTCTGTTTCTGGTTATCCATGTTTCTGATCATCGTTGTTTCTGATCATCGTTGTTTCTGATCATCGTTGTTTCTTATCATCGTTGTTTCTGGTCATCCACGTTTTTGGTCACCTATGTTTCTGGTCACCCATGTTTCTGGTCACCCATGTTTCTGGTCACCCATGTTTCTGGTCATCCATGTTTCTGGTCATCCATGTTTCTGGTCATCCATGTTTCTGGTCATCCATGTTTCTGGTCATCCATGTTTCTGGTCATCTGTTTTCTGTTTCGACACTTGTTTCTGGTAACACTGGTTTCTGGTAACACTGGTTTCTAGTCTGGTCATTTCTATTTCTTTTCATTTCTATTTCTTGTCATTACTATTTCTGGTCATTTTAATTTCTTGGCGTCGCCATTTTTTCACTGGAGCATTCTATTGATGATTTTGCTCGAAATTACACGTTATAATTATTATATTTAAACACAATATATATTATTATATTTAAACACATAAAAACGTAAACATATTTACATATTCTCTTGTTACAAAATTTAGCGATTTCATCAGCCATAAAATTGTCGTAAATAAAGTATTATTATTCTTGATTTTCAGGGCGAAGAAATATTCTCCTGGTACGATGGTGACTTGGTAGCAGCACCTGTATATAGAGGCCGCATTACTCTTCTCGATGACCATCAGGTCCATGGTTTTGGTCGCGGGTCCATCAATCTCACGGCAATTCGAGAATCTGATTCTGGATGGTATGAGTGCCGAATCATTTTTCCGAACCGAAGCCCAAGCTCAAGAAATAATGGAACGTGGTTCCACTTGGAAGTTGATGGTAAAGATTCTGTAAATGATAATTGATTTCATGTATCAGGACCAAACCACTAATTATTAATATTAGGAGATTATCTATAGTTACCATGTAAAATTTAATATTAATATTCAAAGTTCAATATTTAGTTATTTTATAATAATAATATTTAATTATTTATAAAGTGTTGAAAGACAAAAAGTACAGCAACTGAATGATACAATTCACTTAAGGGGGGAAGTCCATATAAAATTTTCAAAAAATTGATTTTTTCTATAATATGCAATTATAGTATATTGAGCGTAAATTGACGAGCGGAAAAACTCATGTATTACTATGGTTAGTTTTATTGAAAATTATTTGATCGTTATGTGATATATACAAGGACAATTTTCCTGGAAAAAGGTGGAATCATTGCTCTTTGAAAGGGTATGAGCGCAAGCGTTGTATATTTAACTCAATTATATGAAAAATTCATAAATTATAGAATTTATTACTTATTTTAATTTATCTATTTTTTTTTCTAGGTGGTGCATTACTGGCCATACCTCCAGTAAATCAGACAACACTAGAAGGCGAGCGAGCACATTTCGCCTGCACAAGCAAAGATCCCGACAGCGTTGTCGAATGGTACAAAGATGGTGTTCCTCTCAGTGAACTCGTAGACTTGAGGCATCGTGTTCGATACGGGCCCCAGGGTGGACTTACAGTTGGACCAGTTATGATGGGCGATTTGGGAGAATATGTATGTGCTGTTACAAATGCCCATGGAGACAGACAGACTGCAAGAGCATATTTAAATGTTCAATGTAAGATATGATTAAGATCAACCTCATATTATACATATTATATATAGAACTAGTTGGTATTGGTATTTTGCCGTGAGGCAAGTTACATGAACTTCCCGAAATGTGTAAATAATCGAATAAATCAATAAAAAATAAATTAATTTATGAGCCATTATAAGTATTCCGAGTG
Source organism: Ctenocephalides felis (assembly GCF_003426905.1). Taxonomy (NCBI): domain Eukaryota; kingdom Metazoa; phylum Arthropoda; class Insecta; order Siphonaptera; family Pulicidae; genus Ctenocephalides; species Ctenocephalides felis. The sequence goes on along the minus strand of NW_020539725.1, from coordinate 31,228,485 downwards.
GATTTATTACACATCATTGCAAACGAACGAACACGTTAACTCGGACTATTTTCTGAAAGTAAATTTTCAAAAATCAATATTTTTTTTAATTGAACTAGATATTGTCCGTAGGACTTAATGGTTTACTATATTCAAGACCAAGTACTCTATCGTTATACCAACTAAATCATCTAATTTTATTTTCAACAAACGTCAAAAAAACTACTTTTTTTCTCAAACTTTGATGAATTTTTAAAATTAAACTACTTGTCGTAAGGCCGTAATATTTCAGTAAGTTGTATAAGACCATGATATATAATATATCGCCAAAAAGAGTTCCATGAAAATCGGCTTAAATTTATTGTTCAACAGTTAAACGGGTTGGTAGATTTTCATCTAAAACTAATCAGTATTATTCCCAACTAATATCTTTCGAACAGTTTTTTATTTTTAAAAATCGGTTCGGTAGTATGAGCTTAAATGTGAACGAAAAGTTTAACACTTTTCCAAATTACAATGAAACGGCTCGGCCGATCGTCGCCCAAAACTGAGAAACAATAATCCTCTTCGAGATACATCAGATGCTTTTTCAATTTCTGAAATCGGTTCAGGCGTTTTTGAGCAAACGTCGATAAAAGTTATATTATATAATATGTAATATAATTTCTTTGAAAAATATATCTAACACGTTAATCGCTACGATATTATAAAAACAATCACATTGGCCTTTGTAGTTTCATTATATAATTAAGTTAAAAAATATATCAAGAAAACTTAACCGCATCAACTAGCATTGTTGGCAAAATTTTCTGCTAAATCACTATCTTTTATGTCATACATATATGTGTGATATGGTGGTCCTGCATAAATGACTGACATGACGATTAACGTGTTAGTGTAGTCAGAAGAAAGCATGCTAGTTTAATACTTCTGATGAAAACTATCATCGCTTGAAATTTTTCAAAAATACTTCATATTTAAATATATTGATCATAAGCAATGATATCATGCGTCGCTAATCTTAATTACTATGGTTACTTCTTTTCCCATCATCGTTTACTTATTAGTTGCATGAGTGGAATGTTCTTGAAAATATTTACTGTTTCCAATTATGCGAAGTATTGTTCCTCATACATACTACGATTTACAACAAATACTTAATCAGCTCATTAATCTCCAATGATATCATTCTAATGAATCAATATTGTTATTAACGGTAAACTCCAGGTTATGTAGAAATGTTTTGGATGCATGTTTGCGATTGATCTAGAATCTAGATTCTAGCTGATTGCATATATTTATTCATATACTAGCTGACCCGGTAAACGTTGTTTTGCTAAGTAATGTATATTCTAATCAATTTCTAGAGATATTCCGAGATTCAGATATTCAGATATTCAGATATTCAGATATTCAGATATTCAGATATTCAGATATTCAGATATTCAGATATTCAGATATTCAGATATTCAGATATTCAGATATTCAGATATTCAGATATTCAGATATTCAGATATTCAGATATTCAGATATTCAGATATTCAGGTATTCAGGTATTCAGGTATTCAGGTATTCAGATATTCAGATATTCAGATATTCAGGTATTCAGGTATTCAGGTATTCAGGTATTCAGGTATTCAGGTATTCAGGTATTCAGGTATTCAGGTATTCAGGTATTCAGGTATTCAGATATTCAGATATTCAGATATTCAGATATTCAGATATTCAGATATTCAGATATTCAGATATTCAGATATTCAGATATTCAGATATTCAGATATTCAGATATTCAGATATTCAGATATTCAGATATTCAGATATTAGGATATTAGGATATTAGGATATTAGGATATTAAGATATTAAGATATTAAGATATTAAGATATTCAGATATTCAGATATTCAGATATTCAGATATTCAGATATTCAGATATTCAGATATTCAGATATTCAGATATTCAGATATTCAGATATTCAGATATTCAGATATTCAGATATTCAGATATTCAGATATTCAGATATTCAGATATTCAGATATTCAGATACTCCGATATTCCGAAAGAGCTAAATGTATAAAAAATGGCAGTTTTTGAGAGAACTAAGTGACCGATTTGAATGATTCAAAGAACTTTCTGCTTGTTTTAACAAAATAATTGCTTTTGGAAAAAAAATTGTTTTAATTTTTTTTTTCAAATTTTACTTTCTTGAAATTTTCAAGTTACGAAGTTTCAAGTAACATTCGATGAATTAACGAATAATTATCTGACTACGTTCAGTAAAATTGCCAGCTACTTCATCATTGTAGAAATGTATTTTTTTGATGTCTTTCAAAAATTCGTTATCTACACTTTTTTACCCTACAGGCGGGGTAACTTTGAACGGCCAGGTGGCAAACACGTTTATTTTAATTTAAAGGTATTTTACAAAAATTTTTGTAATTACATTTTTAACTAATGCTAAAAAACTACCAACGGAAGAAAATACTTTTATTATGGATTTTCAAAGATTACCGATATTTTGTCAATACAATCAAACTGGAAGTTTTATATACTTTCTATAGTAAACATGGTATAATCCAATCCAAGTTTTTTTTTTTGGTTTTTCGGCTTATATTGTCGTAAATATTCACGTAAAACTTTCTATTAAAAGTAATTGAACACTATCTGTCAAGAACGTTTGACATTTCACGTAATAGCCACCGTCTATTGTTTTATTTAAATTTCGCTTCTACAAAAATTTTCAAATTAAAAATGTAAAGTTTCTACGCGATTTTGGAATAATATCTCACTTTTTGGACTTTCTCTGGATTGGCACGAATTTTTAACTTCCCGTAGGGATAGTTATAGTAATCGCAAAAAAATCGAAAATGAAAATTTTTATATATCTTTGCGTTTCAGAGGTTTCTGAACATTTTGGCATACCTTAGAAAAAATGGATGTATGTGTGTGTGTGTGTGTGTGTGTGTGTGTATGTATGTATGTGCGTGTGTGTATGTATGTGCGGATACAAATTTTCGTCGACGATTTCGGGAACACGGATCAACCGATTTGAATAATTCAAAAAACATTCGATTCGTATTGATAAGGAGACGTGCTGATTAGTTTTTGGCAAAGACAGGTCTAGCTGTTCCAAAGATACGGGGCAAAAAGTGCCGAAAACGGTAACTCAGTTTTTAAGAGAACGGAGTGTCCAATTTGAATAAGTCAAAAAACGTTTTACTTGTATTGACAAGATGAAGAATTGACCAAATTTTCATAAAGGCAGGTCTAGCGGTTTCGGAGATCTAATGAAAAAAGTAAAAAAAAATGCCATTTGGCGGTCAAAAATGATCATTAGACATATGCACATCAAATTATCAGATATTTTATAGAGATTTTAACAATAAGTATGAATTTTGTTTACATTCCTATGGGTTCCGTACCAATGTTTACGCGTTAGACGGCGACGCGGCGCTTACGCGCTTTGATATTTCGTCTTTATGCAGGTAAAGCAGTACGATTGCTTTGAAAAAAGGTCAGATCTTCCAAAATATGTCAAAATAAAGAAAACATTTTTTTTTTCAAAAAAAAAAGAAATTTAAATTTTTTTTTTTTTTAAAAAAAATTTTTTTCAAAAAAAAGTAATTTTTTGTCCAATTTATAGTTTCTCAAAAATCTTATTTTTTCGAAGTAAATTTTTTTCAAAAATGTTAATCGTTTTTAAAAAAAAATAATTTTTGGTACGGGAAGTTTCAGCAATTTGCCTTAAGGCACGATGCCTTAATTGCCTTAAGACAGAATTCCACTTACAGCTAGTTCAAGACTAAGACTGGCCAAATCCGTTTAGCCGTTTCGAGTTTTACTTAGACATTTGTAAGAGAGCTCCATTTTTATATATAAGATAAGTAATAATCCAATTACACGGTTGATGTATTTGAATCGTATGCGAATACGCACTTCTAGAACACATGTCGTATAGCTATAGCAGGTATCCATGTAATTTGCTAGATTAGTAATTGATTGAATATTTATTCATTTATAAATTTGAATTTTAATACAAAATTATTTCTATTTTGACAGATAAGGCCAAGGTTGTATATGCACCAAGGGAAGCCTACTTGCCTCTAGGAAAACCAGCTGTTTTAGATTGTCACTTCAGGTCGAACCCGCCTTTGACTAATCTGCGATGGGAGAAGGATGGATTCTTATTTGATCCTTACAATGTTCCAGGAGTTTTCTATAGAAGAAACGGAAGTTTGTTTTTCAGCAAAGTAGAAGAGCAACACGCTGGACATTACACCTGCACGCCATATAATGAATTAGGTACATTAGATACACTTACTTCAGATTGTTTTCAAATAGTTTACAAACATTCACGACCTATCTATCCAAAGACTAATAGACTTGAATTTTATTTTAATTTGAAAAGTTTTGTATTTTCAAATAAAAACCTGGGTTTGATAAAAGTTAGGTGAAATTTATTTTGTTTATACGTTAATTGCAAAGAAACGATATAACTGATCACCACGTAAAATTAATAACGTGAATAATTACTAAAATTTATCGACCCACTTTTAAATATTAAAAATCGGTGTTGCCTTTAGTGAAAAGGTATTGACGACATCAGAGATGTTTGCTTTTACACAAAAGTAATATATAAACATGACTTACATAAATTGCAATGTGATCAACAATTACCTTATTCCAGGTACTGAAGGACCATCTCCAATGATCCACGTGATCGTGCAGACACCTCCTAGCTTCACGGTGACTCCTGTCGGCTTCTACTTGAAGAAGATCGGAGACACTTTGGAATTACCCTGTGATGCCAGAGACGGAGATGGAACTCATAGACCGACCATCGTTTGGATCAAGGTGACACTCCCGAAATGCAATGGGGATACTGAGGATGTGTTCACAACCACCACACACCAGACACTATTAGTATGACACTGTTTATAACACACTCATGAGTGCAGAGATTTTTCAAATCAAACAAGAGAATGGTTACTTTTTTACTTCTAAATCTTACCCTAATTTCAAGTAAAGTTTTTAATTTAATCAAAACATGAGTAAAGGAACTACTGATATTTCCGTAAATTTTCGTTTATATGCTCTAAATATACTCGGGGGCTAAAAAATAATTTTTAGGTAATCTGTTTCGTTCTCGTGATATCAACATATTTTTTTCTTTTAATGGTAGGACCTTAACTTACAGAAGTTTTACTACTATATCAATGATATAACCAATCTCTGCGAATAGACAAGAGTATAACTATGAATAGCGAGAATGAATCGTTAGGTAATAAAAATTTAACCTATTATTTTTGTTCTAATATAAAAATTGAGTCATGGTTTATTAATATTACGTGCGACAGTATATGTATATTATACTTTTTTTTAAATCATTATCTTGGGATGATAAAACTATTTGATGTTGTTTATATAGGTGTATATATAAGGAGTATTATATCATAGAAATATTCGTCATAAATTTTCTTGTGCCTCTCTCTTGATTGACATGAAAAATCTTCGTCTATATTTGAGGAAACATTCACACACCTAACACAATTTTCCATTACTTGCATGATATGTGTTACAATAAATTAGAAAATTGCATGATTAGTTAACAATAAGCTAGAAATCGAATTGCTTAGTTTTGACTTTATGCAATAATATTTACACTACCTCAGCATGCCCATTTACGCATTTCATTTTAAAATTATGCATTTATTTATAATGGAATTATTATTCTATAATATATAAATAATTGCTTGTTGAAAGTTCATCATTTATAACTTCTATAATCGATCAAACTAGGGATGTCAATGGGGTTAACAAATACTCCATTGACAAATTAGTACAATTATTAAGACGAAATCGATTTGTATTTTATTACAAAATATTCAATTTATGAAAGACTAATACCAATTAAAATTATTAATAGTCATATTATGTGATTGACAAGAGTATGAACTACTTTGTCTGTCTATTGAACTAATGGTTTTTCTTTCCTAATAAACTAAATAATACCGAATACTCTGCATTCATTAAAGAAATCTGCTTCCTAGAAATAGATACTATTTTTTAAATAGTCCAAAATATTACACTAATATTATTTATCTTGCCAATTTTGGTTTAAATGTTCGTAGTCTATTAATATTCAAAGTTTCATTTAATAGTTATTTGTTGATACGTAGATTTTTTATTGAAAAGATTTAAAGTAATTTTGATGTGGGCTCTCAAAAATATAATCCTAGGCACATCAAGAAAAGTTTGCACTGAATTATTTATTTTGTATATCTGATGATTTTGAATTCTTTAGCGTGGTTGCTTACCATATTATTCTATCATACTGATATAGAGAGCGCCAGAATTTATGAAAATAAACAGTCGCTATTTTCTTGGGAAATTGCAGTAATTAATTTTAATTGGGAAAATTTTAATTGGGACTACATGTCAAGATGCAAATATATATTCAATAAAAACGTCATTTTACAGAACAAAACGGTGGCACAAAAACAAACAATAAACATAAACGATAAAACAAATGTGTAATAAATAATCAAAATTATAAATATTAATATTGAAAAATAAATTTGATAATAATAATTATAATAAAAATAATATCAAAAATTGGGGTGAATAATTAGAAATTTTTAATAAATTTTGTAATTTATTAAAACATGAGCTTATCGTATTCGAAAATGTGTATATGGCTTATGCCCTTAATAAGATTTATTAAATTTCTCGTTTCATTCACTTGACTGTGTAAAAATATTCATAATCTTGCATAAAATATATGAAACTCAGAAATACCGTCTAAAAATTTTCAAAAATGTAAATATCTATGAAAAACATATATTCAAAACGTCGGATCTTTAACTTTATTAACACTAAATTGGTGAGATATCTTATAAATAAAATATTGTATTATTTTGTACAATAATATTTTAATATAATGTGCATTAACTTGAGCTTAATATATTCATAATTATATTTGATAACAGTAGAGTTGACGTAGACTAGTTTACTAGCTAGCTTTTTTGTGTCTTTGTGTCTATTTCTTATTGATTATTGAGTTGATTCAGAAGGCGTAAAAAAATTTGGTAATTTGACAAAAAATCAAATGATAAAATTAAAAAAAAAATAAATTTAAAATTTTTAAATCAACATATCTCAGTTTTTCAGGAATAAACACAAAAGGTCTATCAATTTATCTATGCACAAACGAAAGTAATAACCTGATCGTTAGATGATCTTCCAGCGTTTCTCGCAATAATTGCATATCGAGTTGCAAGAAACTTTAAATAAATTGAAGAAGTTCCGTAATTGATGTATTCATATTTTTTGTATGCGCCGGCAAAATAATTTCTGCTGCATCAAAGAATATCGTCGATTACATGGAAGAAACGAACAGTAATGACAAATAATATGCGCACGTAATTTTATACTACAACTACAAATTATATAGTTGGATTTGATTTTTTCTTGTATGAAAGGCATAAGAAGTCAGTTGAAAACCCTGTAAGCACTATCTTGCATGTAATGAATGTCTTTTTTATTGTTCTTAAGTGCAAATTAAATTATTATTAAGTTCTGCATGACCTTAAAGCATGTGACAAACCAAGAACTGATTCAGTAAACTTTAAAAATTATAACTATAACCAAACGACATATCTAAATAATTCTAACGAAAATTAATACTAATCGATAACGAAAATTCAATCGAGATGTACTAAAAATGTTGAAATTTTATCAGAATTTGATAAAAAGGTCTGTAAACTGCTAATTTTTATGAATAATGATCAATTCTGCTTCATTTTTCTCAAATGTATTCAAAAGTATTTTATTGTTTACATGCCCGGACATCGAATCAGTGGATTGGCATTCGAATTAGACTACTAAAGTTACTTCCAAAGATTTGCTGTTTAGGTGCAAATATTTAAAAAAAAATACAAAAATATGAGGCATATACGAGTAGTGATAATTATTATCATATTAAATTGCGATTCTCATAATTATTCTGCATAATTAAGTGATGTCAATATTTAACAGGTATTTTGCAATATAAGGCTGCGTTGAATATAACGATATATTATACATATTTTTATATATAGTTTAGATATCGAAAAACAATTACTCTTCAGCGAGCTTATAGTTATAGTTAAGCTGCAGAAAAGTGCTTTGCAATATTTCAATGTCTTTAGATTAATAAAATCTTTTAAAACAACAAAGTTGAATTTAATAATCCAAATTAATATTTTAAGAGATTTTCTTAGAAAAATAATACACTTGTCTTATATTTTTTACTCAATAAAGTTGCAGCATTTGCAGTGCAAATTTTGCACTTCGATATAATTAATAATCTAATTTTGAGAGTAATACGATATTGTATTTTATATCATGCCTATGTCCATACGTCGTTCAATTGCAGCTCTTAACATAATTATTACAATAACAATATAACAATTAAAATGATAATATTCGTGTATTGAATTAATACATTACCACTAGAACTTGTGATTAAAATTTCAATTTCAAACGGATAAATTATAGTAAAATGCGGTAGCTTTAATACCTCATTTATAATACTTTAATGTCTAGTTTTTAATTTAACACTTTATTGCCTATTATATATTGGAAAAATCAAAGCATCAAATTTTATTCCCTATAAATTTACTAATTAATTTAAATTTTAGGATTAACCGTGCAAATTTAGCCCTATTTAGGCAAAATGTGGTAATTTTCGAGAGTAATACGATCTTATTTTTTCATATCATAGGTTCACACGTCGTCCAATTGTAGTTCTTAATATAATTAATATAATAATAATATAGCAATTAAAATAATAATAATATTCGTGTATTAAATTAATATATTTCGACTAGAACTTATACTTGAAATTCGAATCAAACGGATAAATTATAGTGAAATGCGGAATCTTTAATACCTCATTTTTAATACTGCAATGTCTGTTTTTTAATTTAACACTTTATTACCTATTACATATTGGAAAAATTAATACATAAAATTCTGTTCCTATAAATTTATCTATTCCATTATTTTCAAAAAATAGCTTCAGCAACATTTCATATATATTCACATACAGTTGCTTTACAATTACTGAAAGATTTTAAAATAATAATAAAAATTATAAAATATATTAAAAAATAATATCATTGAAAAAACCGTAGAGGATGGAACTTTGAAAGTTATCATAAAATTCAAATATATCGTTTCAGCTGATTAATATTATAACAATTATGCAGAAAGTCCAAATATTACTATAAAATGACAAAATTTATAGATTTCTTAATGCAGTCGATCTGTACGTTAATGCTTATATTTGCTTTGGTTTTTTAGAAATATTATTTAATGCCTTTCATTTAAATTACAACGTTTATAAGAAGAATTTTTATTTTTTAATGAATAATTAATATATTTATGGAAAAGTGATTGATCAATCGTAGTTGCGCAAATGTAACCTACTAGTGGCGTAGCATATGTAAACATTAGCAGCGATTTAACCCCTATAATTAAACCCCTATTAATTACATGGAAAATATCAATAAATTCTAAATGACTTCTAAAAATAGCTGGATTTTAGTAAAGCATCCCACGTGCTGCGTGAAAAATGTCAAATATATCCCAACCGACCTAGTGTTATGCTTCGGCTTGCGTGTGTAGAACCATCATATCTATTATTTAGGTTTTTTATCACTTGTTAATACAATACCGATAAGTAAAAATCGACGGACCCCACATAATCAAAGAGTTCGTTGTAACAGGACAGTAGACGCTTTTTCGGCCTTCCGAATATGCGGTAGAGCGCCTGGTCCCCGTGCGAGCAATCATGCGCGCGGCGTTGCGCTGTTCGTCTTTACTTGTTTGTTTGTTTTTCGAGTGAAGATTCTGGATAAATCAACTACTATGCATGACCATGATTTATAAACAAAAATTACATAAACATATCAGTATATAAGGGAGCGTCTATTAATCATGTGAGGTTTTTAGGGGAAGGGTAGGTGTTTGGGCAAAAAATCACGAAACATCATGTGGGGGAGGGAGGGGTATAGTAAGATATCACGTGTATTTATTAACTGTTGTTTTAGAAAAAATTCAAACATTTTCAAAAAAATCATAATTTTACAGTTTTATCACGCAACTAAAAATACACGTGATGTTTGGTGGGGGGAGGGGGGTAATTTTGAATATCACCAAGTATCACCAAGGCGGAGGGGGATCCAAAAATCTTTAAAAACTAGCTCACGTGTTTAATGGACGCCCCCTAATATGAAGAACGCTTATTCTTTTAATCTGCCGCAAATTCGGTTTGAAACTTTTGATGCCAAAAGTACACATAAATATGATACAAGTGATACTTGTGAACAACGTTATGTAATTTTATTTATATTTGAATTTATGGACCAATTCTGTCGTAAAGTAGATTAATTAACACATAAAATGGTATTAAAAATTGTCAAAATGCTATGTATTTGCTGTGCGATCAGGAGTTATACACATAAAATATAACTTCACTTATATGTTATTATTTCACATAACAAAGATGCATTTATAATAAGATTTATATTTTGAGATTTTTGCGGTTTCTAGGTTAGGTTTTATATACGAGTATAAAACAACAGTCTGCACAGCAACCACATAGCATTTTGACAGCATTTAGTACAATTTTATATGAAAAAAGGCAGCGTAACATAGCCTTGCCATAACATTGATCGATTTCACGGCAAAATTTACCCATTAATTTGCATGTAAGAGTTTTATCATTCTTTAGTTCTTTATATTTTGCATTTCACCTGCAATATTTTGATTGTTAATTTTCAATTGGAAATACTTGAAGAGATTTTTAGGGGGAGGGGAAGGGTTTGATAAAAAATCAGAAAATATTACATGGGGGAGGGAGGAGTATAGTAAGATATCAAGTGTATTCATTTTTTAACTGATTTTTTAAAAAGAATTCAAACATTTTCAAAAAAATTCAAAAATTTTAGTTTTTTCACGTAACTAAAAATACACGTGATGTTTGGATGGGGGAGGGGGTATAATTTTGAATATCACCATGTATCACCAAGACGGGTGGTCCAAAAATCCTCAAAAAGTCGTTCACGTGATTAATGGACGCCCCCTAATACATTGTTCTGAAAAGTCTAATATTTTGTATTTAGGATATTATTAATTATGTTTCTTATTTATAATTAATAATAGTTTACTATAGATTTTTAGGATATATGTTATTATTTTTTTCAACTTCTACCACCAATATATTTTAATATTCTGCTATTTATAGTCGCTTCTGCTACATATATTATTTTGCTGATTCAAGATTTTGCTATATTTTGATGTTTTATAATATGATATTCATATGATATTTACATATTCGGTCTCGTAATATTTCAATCTACTACATATTCTATTGTAGGTTATCCAATATTATATTGTAGACTGAAATTTGGATATTTAGACATTTTGTTTTGAAGCGTTTCCAGAAATTCAATATTTTAGTGCTATAGTTTTTTTTTATATTTGTTTATTCGATATGCGCGTATATGTTATGATACGACTTTAAGATGATTTTATGTTTAATTATATTGACTTTTGCCTCTTGACTGCTTGATTCCCGACATCTAAATATTTCTTCATTTGGAAATTGCTACAATTGGCTTTCGGCATACGGACATTCAAATATTTAATCATTTGATATTTCAATTATGCTATTTGGAGTTTACCTCTTTCTCACTTTTTTAACAGTTTTGCCCTCGAGGTGGCTACTTCTAATAAATTGTAGTGTTAATTATTTCATAGTGAGGATCTATACAAATTCAATTATGTGGAGAAAGTTGTCGAGCACTTTCGCATTTGTGACGCTTGTAAACAATGATTGATGAGAATTAGTAAGAAAATGATAAATCACCTTCGGTATTTCGCAATGAAAAGACATTTTCATTTACACTATATAATTCTTTAACCCATCAATCCTTCTTACGGCGCAATCGGTTACCATTGTCAAAAATAATTCGAAAAATATTAATGAAAAAAAGTATAAAATAAAAAAAATGTTTTAAAACCGAAAGTCTCAACTTATTAAAATGAAATATCAAAAAATAGGTTAAAAATCCGTTTTTTAATTAATTTTAGACTGAAAATTAGAAAATAAAATTTAATTTATCATTGGAAAATAAAAAAATTTAATATTTTGCATAAACTCATTAACAAGTGAATATATAAAAAATAGACGGCATTTACAGTGTATCTTCAAATCATTTTTTGGTTACTCACGGACCACATATTTCGTTTTTTTTTTGTTATTTTGCAATGAACTTCTATCCAACCGCAAAACTAGTCAACAATTTAAACTAACCACAATGTACATACAATCTCAAAAATTATGTACATCATATTCATTATGAATAGCTTTTGGAAAATTTATGCGAGTACGAAAGAATCAGTTACAGATTCTGTATAGATGGGTGCGTAGATTGATACTAATTGTAGGACCTATTGATATTTTCAAGAACATATATTCTAAATAAATGAATTGATTTTTTTTGCATACTTTTTTTGTCAATCAAAATCAAATACATTTTTTAAGACAATGTGATGTTGGTGTTAATGCATAATAAGAGATTATCTCCTATGAGATATCTCACTTTTATTTTTTAATTTTTGACTTTTATTTAAGGTCGTATGACCATTTTTTTTTCAATCTGCGTGTGTGATATTCAAATTGAATAAATGAATTTTTAATGCATCTTTCTGTCTTGGTATTAAATATATAAATAATGAATAAAAATATTCAAGTGTAATACAAGCTGAAGCTTTTGGATCTATATTCTACCTGTTGACACTTAAAGAAATAACCTTTTCACGCGTCCAGACACATTAACTTTGCATATACTTTTGCATGTACTATTTCCTTTGTTGTTAAAATATTTTATACCCTTGCTTTCGGTGATTCAAACACCAATACATTTCGGTTGAATTGATTTACTGTAACATCTAACTTCTATGTATATCTCTCACCTGTACATTCCATCTTTGCATTGGAAAGATCAGTATGTGTTGTAAACCTGAACCTATACACGAAATCCACCTATAAGATGAGTCTGTGTTGTCTCTTCAGAGATACTGTCGGTTATCAAAATCATACGTGTATCGTGTATCTCATGTGGCCGAGTTGTCTCAGTCTGCGCGGTTGCATTCAGTGTATGCTAAAAACGGCGGAGCCAAGTATCAGGGCACAACGCACGCTCTGGTCCCGAATGCGGGAAGTCATTTCATTGATACAGACAAATGTGAAAAAATGATTAAAGTAGGGATAGAATTAGGTTAAGGAAGGTTTTCTGACCGTGCTCAGAAAATCCAAAGGTATATAATGTTTTGTAATATATCGTGATTTGATAAGAGCTCTCATTTCATGTACTTATTTTATGTACATCATACTTACTTCATAGTTTTTTTATAGAGCTTCATCATAAAACCATAGTCTTATATAATGTTTTGTAACATACCGTGATGTGATGAGAGCTCTTATTACATGTACATCACTCTTATTTCATATCATAAGCTGCAACATGAATTTTATTCATCATTGTTTTATGACTTTTAGCCTTAAAGTGGTCATAGTAATTGCCTTGGATGCATTGGATGTTCTTATTCAGAATTACTATTCCAAATCTCATTAATTTCAAATCTCAAATTCTTATTCAGAATTGCTATTTCAACCCTCTGTGAGTCTACGTAACTTTCGGTTCAAATCCCAAATTTTTCCTTGACTTTGAAACCCATAAGTTTCCTGACCCATAAATCTCAATTCTATAAATAGACAAAAATTATCAATATTTAACACCCGTGCTAAGCTTTTCAATCTTATAATACCAAGAAAGTTGTTTTTGCAGATTTTCTTGTTTTTCATTTGCATATACAGGCTTAGAATTACTTTGATTTTTAGTTATTCTATTTTTTAAATAAAACAAAAATTTGGCCCATAGAGGGTTTATTTACTTGAAATTTTACTAAATTTTAGATTTAGAAAAAAAATAAAAGTAATCATAGTAATTTCCCTGGTGTCACTAAAGTATCTTATTTAGAAATTCTCTGTACTTTAATATAAAATATTAAATTATGCTATGCTCGAATATCATACAAAATTTACGAAAGGATATTAAGAACAACGATATTTGGACTTAAATTGAAATATTAAAAAAATATTTAAAATTTAATAATAAAACAACAGCAGTTAATTTGTTAGTGTTTATTATATGTAGCATTATGAAGATTTTTAAAATATAGAATTCAAACAATAAGAATTACATTAGGATACTCATGATAGACAGCACCATATTGTAAAAGAACCATTTATTCATTATGACACTTTCATTAATATCATATTTCAAAACTCTCTTCATGACAAAATCACTTTCTGAATCAATGCGGTATTTTACTTTTCCTCAGCCTAAGTTTGCTTTCTATATTTTTGATATACTTATTACTTATACTTTAATTAATTTTTTCGAAATCCGCTCAGCGAAGGAATTGTAGATAGATTCTTAATGCTAAAACTTAAATGCCTAGTTCAGTGTGCCAAATTTTTACATACATTTTTTATATATTATATTTAACATTTAACATATTATTAGTGTACAATAAGCTGGAAATTAAGCTAGTCTAATCATGCTAGTTATGTAAAAGTAGAAATCAATTAAGATCCAATATCAATAATCAATTATTTGAAATTGTAGAGTAATAATAGTACGTTGATACATAATGTAAATACGTTTCTCTGTATATAATTAAGGGATTAAATTTTCTGACAATTCATATTACAAGAGTTAAATTTGCTTTCCATATTATTTAACTCGTTTATTATTCAATTTTTGGTGAAGTCAATGGCAGTTCTAGATACCAACTTATTTGCCAAATAAGACCAGGTTAAATATTCACGCACATAACTTTATATATTAAATGTTTAATATAAAAAATTGGTAAATATTAAACGGTGGTAATCACGCTAGTTATGTACAAATAAATTAAGATGTAACAATCAATAAATTCATGAAATAAAATGGTACGGTAATAATAATAAGTTCACTTTAATATTTCTTATTTTCTTCATCAATATATTTTAGCTACTATTAAAACCATAAATAATTTTCCATCATAAGGAAACAAATTGATCTAGTATCAAAATATTTTATAAAAATATCTAATTCTCACTTTATCCGTTGTTATTGCGAGATTCACGCTTATTTTCTTGAAATGTACGTGGTCTCCTTGTATATTAGGGGCGCTGCACGTGCCTGCTACGGCGGCACGCTTCTCTCGTTGGATCGTTACTACTTCGCGGGAAATGCGAAATCACTTTGTTTCTTTGCTCGTTTTATCTAATGCTTTCAAGCAATAGATGAAAACAATAATTGAACTAAATGTAATTGAAGCAGCAATATTTATTTTAAGTAAACGTCCAAGATTTAGTTATACGTAGTTTATTTAGTGGGCTATACTTGTTAATTGCCCGATTTGGGAGAAAAGTATACATGATTGTTAATTTACAAGTAATATAGTTAGAACTTCGATTAACCGGACTATTGTTGTCGATAGGCATCCGGATGATCGAAAATCCGGATAATCCAATGTATGAAGAATAATGATGTGTATTTATCAAAATAACAAATACATACATAGATATCAACGAAAATCAATGTTTAAAAGAAATTAAAATTTCCTTATGTATGCACATATATATTTTCATAATTATATTACATACAAATACTAAAACTGCCCATAAATCGTGCAAAAATTCGAATTGTAGGTATTGTACATACATATAACTCTGTCGCATTTGGAAGTCCGGATGATCGCGAATCCGTATACCTGAGGTCCGGATAATCGAGGTACTACTTAGTTTCAAATCCTAGTCGATCATAAATGATCATGATACTTTTTATGATAAATTATGTAAAGGTAAACCAATTTCTATGCTTAGTATAGTTATAGTGTTTGAGAAGAATCGTATTATACCCAACGTACTTTTTTATTTTGGATAAAAACCTAAACCACTTTTAAGTTGTGGAAATAAGAAAAAACTCAATAACTCGAATCTCGGATATATATAATAAAACTTTTTTTTTGTTATGATTTATTTTTGTTAATCAAGACTTTATTCAATGTCGGAATTGCGCATCTGCTTCTAAAAAAGCGCTGATATTATTTCTCGCAAAAATTGGCCGATTTTAAGGTTTTTCTTGTAGTTCAAATTTCTATATTGAAATTATTAAATTGAAATATATGATACGTATATTTTTTCATAAAATATGCAAAATATGAAGAATTATTAAAATTTTCAGCTAAATGACATAAGTGCCATTTATACAATGATCGGAATTTTGTTAATGTTATTGAAGTAATTCATAACGATCTAGCAATTATTAGAAAAAGAACGCTTAAAATTATTTTAAATAAATTAATATTAGTTAAATAAATGTAAATATTAAATATAATTAGTGGAACACTAATTTCTTACAAAAGTTTCATGTATGTAGAAAAGGTAATTCAAAATTTATAATGCTTTATTTCTCTTAAATGCTTCGCTTCAACCTAAACCAATCGAAGAATGGTTTATTATAATCAGTAGAATCGCGATATTTTCAAACCATACATGTAGTTTGAAAAAAGTAGTATTTATCATTTTAATAAATACAATTTATTAATATTCTATAGAAACGTGTCAAATATTTATTGTTTTTTAGGCTCATATAAAAGATTTAAAAAAAAAAATTAGACAAAGTTGAAATATTAGAGTTGAGATACACATTTTTTTGACATGATAAATAGCGTGCAAAGAAAAGTTCTTGTATATCGGAAAAAGAAAAGTTATAATATTAGTCTGAAAATGATGCGTAAAAATATAGTTTTCTGAAATTATATTTGTATGTGTGATGAGTGCAAAAAACATAACTTGAAGTAATATGAAAACAAAAATCTATGTGAAAGTTCTATTTTATGTTCTAGTATAAAAATGACTCACCAGCAGATAATTCTATTTATATTCTATATATAATAGTTCATCCTATGTCCCTATAAATTTTGCAGATGACAACTTGCATTATACTACTTACGTTAGCCGACAGACGTCGTGAAGAGAGTATATTTTTCATACTTTTATATTCCTGACAGAAGTAATGAATATATAATTTGAAAACTTTAGACATTTATCTGCAGTGTAGTTGCTCCGTTGCCCCAACGAAGCTTAATCTAGGTCAAAGCTCCGACGAGTTCAATGTAGGACGCATAGTGCTGTTGCACTCAATATTTCAACATTATATAGGGCATCTGCATACATAAAATATATTACGCAATAGACTCTCATAGCCAAAAAATAACAAAACCTGGTATTAAATTTACGACCTTTATTTCTAGCTTGCGTTCCATTCATTAAGAAATTTCTCTGACCGAAAGCTAATGTAAGAGACCTCGCTCAAATTAGAAATAAATGTGATACAACTTAAATTATACTTGATATGTGAGGGAATTGCATTAGAATGCACTGAATTAAACTATCTGAAATAACAATAATATAAAATAGATGTAGAATCTCAAATGGAATGTCTTCCGGCTAACTGGTAAATTAACAAAGAAATTGCTGAGCAAAAAAAGTACCACAACCGTACCTAGTATTTCCTAAAAATAAAAAACGATATATATGGGCGAATGTACAAACTCACGAAAGTTATAATATTTGTATGGAAATGTGGTAAATGTATTCTTACTCTAAAAGAATTTTTAATTAAAATTATTGTAAATTTGATTATATAAAACAATATATTTTGTGATACTTGACAATTGCAGACGGTTTATGCCATATAATTGTAATTTTCTCAAAATTAGTCTAGCATTTACCAAATTTAATTTAACCTGAAATTAAATTCACGTTATTTGTTTCGTCTGAACTCTTAATAAAATAAACCATTACCAAAATTAGTATAAATTCAGTAAATTGCGAGTCGAGTTTATTAACCTAAAGTTATTTTTATTAAAATAAAAACAAGTGCTGCGATGACAATAACACGTTGAGATATTTGTCTTGTGGATTATTTTCATTGTTATGTACTGTGAAGATCATATATTTTATATCTTATATCTACAATATAAAATCACAGTTTACCTACTCAATTTAATATCGGTGATGTAGGAGAAATATATAAATATATAAGTAATACTAAATTATAATTGCATAAATTATAGCCTAGCAATATTAAATTGGTCCTCTCAAATAATTAACAATTTACATCTAACTGATGTAAATATTATTATTAATTGTTAATATTATTATTAATATAATAGATTATGAATACTATAAAATGTTTGCCAATAATCCTATCGAGAATATTCTCAAAGTAACAGTTTTTGAAACAATGAAAGTTCATTTTAGCTCAAAACGTAATCGTATTCTTAATTCAATAAATTTGTATCAGATTTTGGTTTGTATAGATTTTTGTTGGGAAATGTTAAGTTTAAAAGACATCAATTCACATGTTTTTAATAATCACTTTTATATCTCATTATATGTAATTTAAAAAAGGCACTAATAGTTGATTTCTTTTATATAACCAATTTTGTATGTTTTACTTTATGTTCCATCATACCCATTTAATTTTTTGTATTGATTTTTAACATTGACCTTGTACATTCCAATATTACGGTTTCATTTGTAGCAACACGTGTATCATAATTGTATGATTATCTAATTGTTTAATCTAAAAGATTAGCATCATGATTTCCGTAAATATAAATTTTCCATGAAACTAGGAATTGATATGATTGAATATGAGTGTCAACTGTTAATACGTACGGTTGCGTAACATGCACCAGTGAAATAATTATAATATGTGATTTAAGTGAGATTTTATTTAATTAAATTAAATTAATTAATTTGTTTGAATTATAAATTCGCGTTTATAAAATGAGCAGTATTCGTGGAACATATAATTACATACATATAGCAACCTTCTGCAGAATGAGTTATCTCATATCCAGTTCCCTTTCGTTTTTTGGATCGTGCTCCGTAGAGTTTTTTTTCGTCACTTTTTCCTAAAAATCTTCATTTTATGTCTTATCTGTCCTCTTTACCTTATCCATTTGACCACATATTAAAATTCTCCTGATAGTTTTTGCTGGTCTTTCTCAAAGTCCACGTGTCTGATTTGTACAGAATTTTGCTCCAGGCATAATACTTCATTAGTCTTTTCCGCCAGTCGTGACTTAGTTTGCTCATCAGTAGCTTTCTATTTGTCGTGGACGTCGCCTTGGCGCTGGCCATCCTCGTCCTGATCTTTCTCGTGCAGTATCCATCTTTCCGGTCAGAATGCTTCCCAAGTACTTGAAGTCCATCTATCCGTTCAGAGTGCTTCCCAAGTACTTGAAGTCCATCATCTATCCGGTCAGAGTGCTTCCCAAGTACTTGAAGTCCATCATCTATCCGGTCAGAATGCTTCCTAAGTACTTAGTCTATCTATCCGGTCAGAATGCTTCCCAAGTACTTGGAGTGATCGACATTTTCCAATTATCGATTGTCTACCGTAATCCTTAGGGGCTCATCTCGTTTTGATATTCCTATCACGTATTAACAATGGCTTTAAATAAAAATTCTCAAAATATTGTAATATTTTGTTCAAAATGTATATATTTATTACAGAAAGATGGATCCGAGTTGCCAAGAGGTAGATATTCTCTTGATGGAGGTAACTTGACCATCGAAAATATCCAAAAGGAGGACCGAGGCATGTATCAATGCAGTGCCAGTAACGACGCAGCCACCGTGACTGCGGATACGGAACTCATGATAGAGACACTGCCTCCACGGGCGCCGTACAATGTCACCGCAAACAGCACGTCGAACTCCATATTCGTCACTTGGGCCGAAGGT
Organism: Ctenocephalides felis; assembly: GCF_003426905.1. NCBI lineage: Eukaryota > Metazoa > Arthropoda > Insecta > Siphonaptera > Pulicidae > Ctenocephalides > Ctenocephalides felis. The sequence continues at coordinate 31,208,584 of NW_020539725.1, read as the reverse complement.
AAAACAAGAAATAAAGATTCTATAATAATAATAATCATTGTGAAACTGTATGAAAGAAGGCAGTAATGCTGAATTTTATATTCTGTTATACACTATAATGCAGTTTATCGCATACACCAATACATTTCTGTGCTAACAAACATAAAGTTCTATATATTTGAATAGTTGGTGGTCCACGAGAGTGGAGTATTTCAAATATACTTCATCATAGTTTTTGAAGTTAAACTTCTTTAGGCGCGACTACGGAGTAAAGCTGTACAAATGCAACGGAAATAGAGTTACGCCCGAACAGTTTGTCATTCGCTCTTGATGAAATCATTTGTATACGCGCCGATTGTGATTAGTCGTCGTGTCGTGTGAAAAGAGATTTGTCGTTGTATGCGTACGTATACAACCGTAAGGATACAAGAAGGAAATTGGAATGTCATCAGTTTTGAGGTTACATCGTAGTACTAATCTTGATTTAATAAAAAAAATCCTGAACTAGAAGAATATTTCCACTGTCCCCCGTAAATAATTATAATGAAAATAATAAAACAAATAAAACATTTGTGCCGTGTGCAAAACGTAAGTTTATTGAAATAATTTTTATATTATTACTTGTTTCTATAAATCTTTGAAGTTGGCTGCTCAAAGAATGAGATTATATTGCCAGCGTTTTTTTTTTCAATATAAAAATAAAATAGAACATGAAGATTTTTTCACTCTGAGTTTTTGTAAAACGTGAAATGACTTCAGAGCCAGAGCAGATTTTTTGCTGCCATTTAACGACACATGTAAATACATTATTTAGTGAAAAACTGATCATATCCTAACACTGCCCAAATTTGTTGGATGGTCCACTCTGGTTACTCTAATTGAAATATTTTTTTTATACATATTACTAGCATTCAGCCTTATGGCCAATAAGCATATAAAACTGTAAAATTCATTTCATATATGTTTCTAGAGCATAAAGTATAGTTTTGATATTGTTTAATTAAATCAGTCAGAAAATTTGGGAATGTTTATGAAAAATATAATGTTTCATTCAATAAAATTGTATATCTCAAATTTTTATATGTTAACCTCATCTCAAAAAATAAAAATACTTACAATATGTCATATAAGCAATTAATTATTAACTATGTATTGTGCACTTCCCATGCATCTAATATATATTTATTAATTAATTGTTAAAATTGCGCATATCTGACATTCGACATTTATATATGAAACATGATATGATTTAGTACCACCTTTGGTATCATTATTGATCCTGACATTACAGTGTTTTGAAGTCTTAATAACATATCTGACATTTTCCCGTTAGAAAAATAATTAGGTTTATACATTAAAACCGAACATATTTCATAAAAAATGTAATGGCTCATAAAATATGGTTTTTCTATATCATATTATATGCTTGTAATAAATGTTACTTGTTCTATACACATAATATGCACTATACGTGCTAAAGGGCAATATCATAAAAGGCTAATTCTTTAAGAAGTTTAACTGAAGTAGCATTGAATTTTTTGTTGTCTAAGTTTCAGATACTGAGAGAAAATTTATTCATAAGTTGAATACTTAACTATCGATCATATTGAAAGAGCTAGTTTATATGTCTGCGCCTGAATAAGTTTGTGCCTGATGTTATAATTGGGAAAATTATTAACAATATTTCAAAATATCAATAATTTTTGTTGAAATATTACTAGCAATAACATTTATTGAAATTTATAAAATACTAAATTCATTTTCTCAATATGATCTAACAAAATTAGCTTCAACATTCAGAATTAATTCAACTTTATAATTTATCATAGTTATTCAAGTATTTTGAAAATGAATCTTTCTAATTTTATTTTAATACATTTTATATTTGGTTATATTTTCAAGTATTAAGATTAAATTTCATTAGGTTATAGAAGGCCCAGATTGGTATACAAAGTATGGTACCGAGCGGTCGACGTGAGCGAGTGGCGAACAATGAGGGTTTCCAATAGTTTGGACACCGAAGCCAACATAACGAACCTGATGCCTTCCCAGGAGTACGAGATCATGATCATGAGCGAGGACGCCAACGGCGACGGAATGTTCAGCAAAGCGATCAAAGTTTATACGAAACGTAAGTTTGCCAATATTGTTCCTCGAGAAATTAATTTGGAGCATTACCAACCAGATGTTGGCGGAAAAAGTAATGATAGAGCCGTAGTTTATCCTTTGTTATGTTGTAATTGTAGCCATTTTTTGGCCACATTTATCAGTACAGGCAACCCTCGGTTAACGCGGTAAGTGCGTCCAGTGCAGTATGGGCACCGTGCTATAAAAAACTCTTATTCCACATACAATTCAGGCTAATTCGTAGTGCGTTCTATGGAATCTTATATAGTGCAGTATGGAAACCGCGCCATGAAAGACTCAGAGTTAGTACAAATCGCACCATTTTTAGCGTGCTAAATGGAGATCAAGAAATACCACTTGAAGTAGGAGTAACACGGATGAAATGACATGTATGACATTGACACCTTATTCAAAAATTCGCGCATCGCAGCAGTGAGCTCAAACGTGTTCTTAGGCAGCTATTATATGATCAGGCATGTCTACAAGATAAAAGTCGATAAGAAAACTTACATTAATACCTTTTTGATATCAAGTTTCTATAATCACTCATAGGTTGCGCAAGGAACTTATGAATTGTTGAACAAAAACCGTGTAATAGGAAGTCCGTGTAGTCAGAGGAGGGATGTCGGATTTTTAGCTCCACGTAGTATGGGAACCGTGCACCCAAAGTGCCGTGTTAACCTAGGGTTTACTGTACTTGCTTATTTCCGGAATAGACAAACAAAAATTTGGTTTAAATAAACTTTTAACTAAATCGTAATATAGTTACCTTCTAAATGTATACATTCCAAAAAATTATTATGTATCAAAAAAGGGCTCGCTCGTTGGTAAGTAAGTAGAGTAGCCTCGGATTGATTCCACTGCGAGCAGTCTGTTGTCAAGCAGTCAGACAACAGTTTTTACTTGGAAATGTAAATACCAATATGTTTCCAAATGAAAATATCCCTGATACGGCATTTCTTCATCAATATATATTCGCCCTATAACAGAAATTGTGATAAGAATTCATCACACAAAGATATAACAACTGTTGGAGTTTTGGAACCAACTAGAATTAAGTATAGTATTGAGTCAAATTAGCATAACTGATAACACGACCCTTAAGTTGAGATTGCTGTTCAAAATAATAATAAAATAATGTATCAAAAACATTTTCTGTGTACGGTAATTTTAATTCAAGCTTTAAGCACATATTTCTAATTATGTGCACAGTTCTGGATTTTACCAAAACAACAGTTTTGCATATTTCTTGTTTAAGGGCGTCCATTAATCACGTGAGATTTTTAGGGGGAGGGGCGGATTGACAAAAATCACGGAATATCATGTGGGGGAGGGAGGGGTATAGTAAGATATCACGTGTATTTATTTTTTAACTAATTTTATAAAAAAGTTCAAACCTTAAAAAAAATCAAAAATTTTACAGTTTTTTCACGTAACTAAAATACACGTGATATTGTTGAGGGAGGGGGGGGGCATGATTTTGAATATCACCATGTATCACCAAGGGGAAGGGATGGTAAAAAATGTTAAGAACCTGCTCACGTGATTAATGGACGCTTTTTGTTACATCTTATAAAAATATTTATGGTTTTATACAAATATATATGACGTAATTTTATTATATTAATGTTTCCATTCATTGCATTTTACATACAGTAATTAATTAATTTCGAGAAACTCGCTTATTTAATTGTAAACATTTGATAGCGTATATAAATAATTTACGAGGAATCATGCTGAAGTATAAAATATTTAGAGTTCATATGATAATTGAAATGTTTGTCCATGCAAATTGGTTTTAAAACATACAACTATATAAATGCAGTTTTTTATTATTGTTATCAATTCAAATGCTATTATTGATTTGTACATGTATCAATAAGAAAATTTACTTGTTGGTTTTACACAATAGCTATTAGCTACGATACAAAACTGGTATCAATTTGAGGCAAAATAAAAGAAAAACATTATGAAAAAATCAGCACTTGATTTTTTTCATACAATGCGCACAGACCAAATCGTGAACAAAGAAGTGAATTATGAAAATTATATAATAAATAATATTAATAAATTTATTTAACAAAAATCATTTTGGAATAAGAATAAAAGCATGGTTCAAAGTTATATCGTCGTCAACGATCATACCATGTTGAATACACCGGTTCTCGTCCGATCACCGAAGTTAAGCAACATCGGGCGTGGGTAGTACTTAGATGGGAGACCGCTTGGGAACACCACGTATCGTTGACTTTTTGCATTTTCATAATTATACACATATCAATTTTTTTAAATAATATTTAAGTGATAACACTTCTAATATAACTTAATTCTTCCCTACCTTAAAAATTGTGCAATCATCACATTTTATTCTATTGTATCTTTTATTCCTTTTAGCATCTCAATTATATACGGGACCATCAGAGTTTCGGGCACCTTTGGACGCCTTTCTCCAAATCAGTGCACCGACATTTGTACAAGTGGTGCCTGTTAAAGATGGTCATTTAGTGACATGGAGAGCACCAGAACATGGAGCTGAATCTTTGAGAAGATATATTGTCCGCTGGACCCGCAGCGAATACGAATTTAAATGCGGCTCTGCCGAGACTCAAGATACACAATATCTAGGTGAGAACTGATATGTGTAATTTTGCCTTGAGCAGACTTAAATATTAATGATTGAATAGTATTTATATTTTTTATATTTTGGTGTATTATGTTATTGAAATTTTGTTAAATATGAAAATTTGAGTTGGATTTTACAACCTAACTTAGATTATAGTTTTATTTTCTATCAATTGATTTTGTGACCAATTTTTCAGTGACCGATCTCGAAGAAGATGAATTATACACTTTCCAAGTATTAGCAATGTCCACGACAGACTACCAAGCAGCCAGTCATAAAGTGGAAGTTCGTGTACCTCCTTACACCAGAATAAGAGCAGTTACAATAGGCGTTGCTGCTGCCCTTCTGGTATGTGCAGTGTCCATAGCCGTTCTAATATACGCCCGAAGGAAATGCATCAGGCCAGATGATCCTTCTGAAGAGGAGAAGCAACCAGAAACCAAAGCTTAATATAAATAATAAAGTTAAGTTATAATTTTAATTATTTTTGGGTTAGAGCAAGCATGCAATTATGGATTTACTGGTCTGCCATGTCTTGGATCAAACTCTTATATGGAATACTCTTATTTTATTTTTGTTTGTTTTTATTTTTACTTGATTTTTATTGATTTTATTGTGATGTTTTGTGTAACTGGTAAAATAAATAAGGATGCTCAAATCGTACTATGTATTATATCCAGAGGCCGGAATATAATTATTGTAGAAAAATTTTAGTTGTTATGAACAATTTTGACATGGGTCTCGGATGGCATCATAAAGTTTTGATTACGGCTTGCTTATGAATGGATATTGATTTTCAACTTGGATGAACTTTATCTAATACATTTCTATGTTGTTTTTGCTAAAAATAACTCTTTTAGAGTTAACTGCTTAAACGATTTATGGAGGATTTAAGCAAAAGCCCTTGATATATTGTTACATTCGCCCTTAATTTAGCGAGATTGCATGGACCTGACCGCACATTGATTTATCGACGGTTTTACTTCATTTTTTATGTAGCTTTGTGTAATTTAAGTATAATATAAGTAGTATCTCACAGTTGAGAATAGATTAAATATTATTTTTGATATACCATTATATGATGTCCAGCAGTCCCCTTAAAAAACAAAATACTCGTACATGATATCAAAATACGAAAAGATCTGATACAATCTGCAAGATATATCATTTGTATGAATCAACAGCTTCCTTCTTTTTGATGTTTGTTCTTTTAGAAGATATTGTACTTTCAAAACTTCAAACAAATTGGGTTTTCTTAACAAGTATTATCAATATTATTCATTAAATTTTTATTCGAGCGTAACTCTATGCAATTGTTCTTCAATAGATAGATGCTCTAGTTTTCAAAATAGCTTACAGGTATTATATTTGAATATTTTATATAGGTAGGCATTATATTATCGAGTACGATTTGAGCAATCCTACTTACTCAAATATATTATTGGATGCATGATGTTCACAAATTAGGATCTATCCAAGGCTTTCTTTATATCCCTTCCACTTTTTAACAATATATCTTTGTGATATTTTTGATGGTTTATTTAGAAGACATTTTTTGCAAAATTAACATTTTTGATCTGAAATTCCGCATATTGTATTATTATACTATATGAGTGAGTCGATAAAACTTGTTTTAAAAGTAAATTTATTGTGCTCTCAATAAATATATTAATCGTCTTAAATGCGAAATATTATTTTTCTATATTGATTCTCATTATCATTATAACACTTTTATAAATTAAAATTAAGTAGAATTAATATTAATATTAATATTTTATGTTGTCCGTAGTTATATAAAAATTTTAACCCACAATCAAATCATTGACGGAGCAAAATAAATTTTAGCAAAAACATTGACTTGTTTTATATATTGAAATAGATTTTTGCACGTGTTTATACGATTATTTTATTATAGTTAATCTAAATCGTTCGAATTAGAATTATTAGTCATGCTTTACTTATATAATTTTTTAACGGTATGTGTGAGAACGTTTCTAAAGATTGTATAATTTTAAAATGTGTCAAGGATATTTTAAGTTGTAAGTTATTTTGAATTTTAGTTTTACTTATTATATTTACTAAAATAATATATTTTTTGATATACGTAAATGCCTTATATAATTGATAAAACATTAAGTATTGTATAATGTAATAATATATTATATAATATACGTTACATAAGAAACGTATTGATATTTGTTTCATATTATATACTATTATCATATTTAAATTGATCACGGAAAAAATGCAATTCATATGTGATAAGAATGAGTAATTCCAAATCAATTAATAATTCTAATGAAGCTAATTGCGACCATCAAGTCACAAGACAAATATCAATTTGCTTTACAATAATTATTAAATTAAAAAGAATTTCCTGAATAATTAAAATGTTTGTGTTACTTAAACTCTTGATCTAGTAATAATTCTTTTGGAATTTCAGTTAATATTTGATGCATTATAAAATGAAGTTTTTTTTTACTATCCATAACTACATGTTGATATGATACATAAATTATAATGAATATTAACATCACAATAGACAATTGCGTTGATTTCTTTTTATTTTTTTAGTTAATTACATAAATAAAATAATTTGTTTTTCTTTCAGTTTATTTTCATATACTTGCAATAATATTTACATCTCTTTAATAAGGCTATTAAAATCCAGTAAATAATTATTTTAATACGTTTACTTGTTCATAGTTGTAATAAAGACGCTTTTTATTAATAATTACGTTTTGACCTATATATAAATACAAGTATATGTAAGTATAAAGCATACATTGAAAAAATTAGCAAAATCTTTATTTTAAATACGTTTTTACATATAATTTTTTGCCATCATCAGTGAATTTGAAGAAATAGGAAAATAAGCATATTGATGAAATACTAATACTAATAATCATAAAGATGGTCTTACTTGTTTAGTATTAATATTTTTTAATATATGTTTTGATTGAACACAACATTCGTACTAAATAATGAAGATAAAATATATATTTTACCAATTTCTGGGTCTCCATTCTACAGTAAAATAATCCGTAGTTATAGCAATGTTACGCCATTTGCTTCATACAAAATGATACTAAAAACTGTCTAAAAACACATAAACCCTACTCATGTATGTGTTATCAATAACAGATCAGAAAGATGCAATTATCATAACATTTTTTATGTTTGTCCGTTTTTAGGTCAGGGTTTATATCTAAAACGCCTGACTGCAAGCGTTGTACGCATAAAACCTAACTTCACACATATGTTATCAATGACATGTCAGAAAAATGCAGTTATTATAACATTGTTTTTTTATATTTTTCCCTCTTTTAGGTTAGGTATTAAATCTGAAATGCCTGACTCCACAGTAAATACATATCATTTTGACAGTTTTTACTACCAACTTATATGAAGATTGAACCGTAACAATGCGTTGGACAACTGGTTCCATAATTTTTTTGGCTCGAAGAATTTACGCCTTGATATAACAGCTGCATAATCAGGTTACAATTAATGATTAAATGTTTTGCCGGAAAGAAAAATTACGTTCTTAAGTAAATTCAGTATTTATTCAATTATTTTGTAAAAATATCACCTTTACTGGATTTTATTGGCAATAATTCAGTAGCAATTGGCAAGCCGTAGAAACGTAACTGCGTCGTCATTGAATTTCTAACTAGAATAATATGGACTTTCACTATATATGCAATTTGCACGCCGTCATGAACATGAAATGATTCATAGCACATTTATGCTGAAATTGAATTAAATTAAATTGGTTATCTTGGAAATTGGAACTCGGATGAATAGCAATCGTGACGCATATGTTTTTAAATTATTATATTTGATACTTTTGCACGAGTTAGGAGTAATTTTTGAATCAAAAGGGAATAAAATCCAATTTTCAAAATGAAATTATTTAAAGCAATTAAATTTTTTGAGTTTTAAAATATTTAAACGATTTTTTCGCATACTATTTTGAAGGTTTCAAATCTTAGACATAAGCCTTTCAGGAATAATATTTTCAATTATTTATTTTTATGCGCTCTGTTTCTAAAGCGGCATCCGTATCTGGATTCAAAAATATTTTTAATTACAAAGCGCAATTTCAGTGATTAGATAAAAAATTGAAAACAAATCAAAAACGGAAGTTATATCATTTGATATGAATATTTCTCACGAGTGTCCTTTGCAGGTCGGAAAACATTGACAGGACATGAATAAGCATTTTGCGAACACTAGTGATTAATTCTGTAGGACAATTAAGTCCAATTGCATGATTTGTGGGCACGATCTACAGCAGAGGTGGTCAAGACATATGTGTATATATATATATATATATATATATATATATATACATACTATCGTACCCGGCCACGCTTTGCAGCGGATTTTATTGAAATCCACCGGTTTTAATCTTAGAATCAACATTTCAATACTATTGAGAATAATGTTTTTTTTAACTTACATTAATCAAAAAATAAATGAAATTATTAAATTTAAGTTTTGAAAAAGCACAATAACTAATAACCAAGTGGCATTTATAAATGTGTTATACCCTCTTTGGTGTCATGCCCTATTTTAATGAAAATAAGTATTTGGATGGAATAGGAAAGCTTTCTTGATTCTATTATACAAATGCATGTTTAACTCAATTTCTCAGTTAATATGCTATAACTTCAGTTTTTTTTCAGTTTCTTAAAACAGTTGAAACCTAAAACTTCAAGGGTGCATATTAATAAATTTTGTATCAAGACATCATAAAGACTTTTCTATGTTTCAGCTAAAAATATTCTTTATGAATGGTACTATATTGCATGAGATTTCTGGCTTAAGTTCTCTATTTTTTTCGAATATATTTATTAAGGTTAATTGGTTTAATATATTTTGTGAAATTTGAATAATAATAATTGCAATCAGTTAATATATAAAAAAATTCGTATAATATAAGTCGTCTTATAATCGCCGTATAGAAAATTCCATATTAATATTCCGTATCAAAAATCCGCAATAGGAAAATGTAAATGCAATTATATGAATCATTAATAAATCTTTTGAACTTAATAATCTATTGGAAAATATGTTTACGTAATTACAAACAGAACTAAATATAAATATTATAATTTATTCATATCTAATAGATAAACATATATAATTAAATGTTGTTCAATTAGTTTTACGTAGATTTTATAGATAATAATTAATTTTTTTATACTGCCCAGGGCTTTGAACCATCAAATCTGTTAAATGTAAGTTAATAAAGTTTGGTCCATAATTTTTTAATAGCTTTCCCATCTGATTACGATCAGTATCAGTAGTAAATGATGTTCGGTTTGAAAATAATAAATAAATCGAATAATTCTTATAAATACTGGAAAACATTTTTTTTTTGGAATATTCTAAGTTTGTGTTCAACATTTTCGAAATTTAAAAACATTGATCAAAAATTTTCACTTTTATTCCAAAAATCCTATATTTATCTAATATTCGTTTATAATTCTACAAGTTGTTGCAATTTGTTTCAAGGCACTGCTATATCATCACTGCCTTAAAACACTGATAGAGCAGCAATATTGTAGATTCAGTTTTTTGTTGATTTTTTATACAATAAATTTTACAGATATTTTGAGAACAAAAGAAAAATTTTAGGATTTAAGAATACAAAATTTTCTGACCATTGTCAAAAATCGACCCAATGATTACTAAGAAATCAACTCGTTGACCATCCTTGATCTAGAGTACAAAGTTGACGATTTGCGTGCATTTGAATCATTAGTCACAAGTCAGATGACTAGTTCTTCAATTTGCTAACATGTTACAATTATAGAAGCAATGATAATCAATTTTTGATCATTTAAAAAACTTGATAAACTATCAACTGGGATAATTACGCTTTTAAAAATGATTTGTCAGGTTTAATATAGTTAATCGTGATTAATTACTCATAGCAGAATATTTTAAAATATTTTTTTGCATGATTACACAGTATTTTGCATAATCTTCTTTATTATTAAAAAAAAGTGCGAAACTTGTGAATAACGTTTTAGCCAAAAAATCTGAAGCGATTTTGAGAATTTAAACAGTTTTGAAGATATCATTTGGCAATGATGCTAGTTAGTTTTTGGTAAAGTTTGGTCAGGCCGTTTCTTTGTAATTAAATGTTAAATTATTTTTACATTTTCAACCAAATTTAAATGGCGATAAGGGTCATAATCTAATATAACTTTCAAAAATTGGAAATTCATATGCTCTTGTGACGGTTATTGTTTTTTGAAGATCAATTTTTACTAATGGCTTATGGAGGGCAACCCATTAATTGTCCTTATCTAATTACGATGGTATTTTAATATTTTTCACCATTTCCCGACTTTATCTATACTTTATCTATAATCAACATTTTCAAGTTCAATATGGATACTACCAGTTAAATTGGTAAGGGGTTGCACGCAACGCAGGATTTGAAATCGGAACCTTGGGTTAAAATGCCAGAGCTCTTGCATCTTGTACTCCTCTATATATTGCTTTTAAGTCTTTTATAAAACCATTTTTTATACTTCAATGGTATAAATTCTCAAGCTTCTGTCACCTATTATCTTGAAACCGTCTCTTCCATAAAAGCGGCGTATAAAAGCTTCCAATTACCGCATGCTTTATATTTCAAACAGGCACTTTACTTGATCATTCTTATGTAAAATAATCTTCTTAAATTTTCTTTAGATACCTTTATAAACCGATGCTTTTAAAATCTTTATTCGTAATGTTATTAGTATAATTCCTTCTGACCTTGCGGAGCTTTTTATACAAAGTTGAATTTCTTGCAAGCATTGCGTAGAATACTTGGATCAAGATTTTTCTTATATTAAAATCACAGAATGTATTTACTTGTATTAGCTATTCATGAATTGCAAATTATTAAATCAATTATTCAATCTAAACTTTTTCATTTAACATATTTTATAAAATATAAAATAAGTGATGTAATACATCATGTACATGCTTAAATAAAACATACATAATTTAGTCCGATAATATTTAAATTAAAAATATATTCACTTGCGGATGAATAGCTTAAAAAATTGTTTTTCACATATGTTTAGAATCTCAGATGATTTATCAAGTATTGAGTGCAAATGACATCTAGTAAGTCGCAATTCAGTAAACGTAAATTTAATTTGATAATGGCAAGTACTTTTGTATCAGTACTTCTGAACGAGAATATATGTCTGATTATTTAATTATAGAAGAAAAAATATATGGTCTTAATTGTTATCTGATTATTTTAGTGTTGCGACACGGTGATGCAAAATGCATAATAATGAACTCTTTATATTAAAATTTGGAGAGATCTTGAGCAATTTTTATAATGATTTTAATTATTTATTGATACCATTTATGTTCCCCTTTTATCATTGATAATATTAATGTGCTTTGACTCTGCGAAAGCTTGCCAATTTCTTTTTAATATTTTTGAAATGTAGTAATGATCAAATATCTGCACGATATTCTTTAAAATGCGTTAGTTTTTTATAAACAAATTTATTAAATACGACTCTAGTTGAGTAATATCTTTCTAAACTCATTTACGTTACATATTTATAGACAAAATGCAACCGATACTGATACATTTATCATTGAATTCATAATTTAATTATTGAAAATATTAATTATGCATGCATAGTGGATAATAATAATTATGCATTTTATACCTAATTGATCCAATGTTTCCTCATTGTTTCTTCTTTTAATATTCTGAAATCGAAATATCAATAGTTTATATTTTATACGTGTAATTCAAGGGAAATCAATATCAAATGTAAAATACAGAAATAATTTACAATGCCATATCAAAGTTTCATTTATTTATTTTATTTTCAATATTATTTATTTTATTTCCAAACTATGCAGCGCGCTCCCTAGGTAGGGCTCAATGCTGTTTTTTAGTATTTATGGTATTAGAGTATTTATGATATTAGATTGTTTGAAAAGTTTGAGTGCAACTTTTTTTTTAATTTGAAACCACTGATTTGGAAGAAAAATGTAAATAAATACCGAACAACGTACCTTGAAATTACTAGGGTTACTCAAAAGTAAGCATTTTCGCTGTTGATAAAATAAATAAAATTGCAGCAAAATGTGTAGTTAAATTAAGTAAAATTAGAATAAATTGCAAATGAAGAAATAAAAACACTAAGTAGAGAATTATTGTTATTATCGTCTTATAAAATGTAATAGTTTTTAGCTCTTGAATTAGATTTATTATTCGATTTAATACAAGCGATTCAAATTTAACAAAATGCATTTTAAATCCTATATGCATCACTAATTAATTAAATGTTTACAATTGCGCTATCTTGCATAATCTCTTCAGAGATAACAAAAGCCTATATAGGTAGATTGAAATAGGGATATGGTTTATACAGTATTAATTTTCGAACATATGATAACAAAACATAACAAAACAAACAACATAAACTAATTACAAAATAAAAAATTAAATTAAAATGAATAGTACAGAAAAAATGAGCCCTGACCATAAGCAAAGACCGAATCACTTGAGGTGAGTTAAGTGGTAGATTGAAACAATAAAAATATTATATCTCATTTAATTTTCTTATTGATAGTTTTACCTCTGAACCTGTAAATGTCCATAACAATAGTCCTACTCATAGCCCAAAATCAGCAACTTTATCGAATTTACCGAGACGACCGCCAGTAGATGTGGAATTTATAGATATTTCATATTCAGTACCACATGGAAGACATTGTGCACATAAAACAATATTACAAAATGTGAGTGGAACCTTCCACTCTGGAAAATTGACTGCCATTATGGGCCCTTCAGGAGCAGGAAAAAGTACACTTATGAATGTCTTGGCTGGTTATAAGTAAGTTTTTAAATATGCAATATATCGCTGAAATGTTCAGTAATTTTTTACAATACTCTGACTTTAAATTTCAGGACATCACATATGATTGGCTCTGTTCTTATCAATGGCAAGGAAAGAAATCTAAGAAGTTTCCGAAAACTATCTTGTTACATAATGCAAGATGATGATCTACTACCATATATAACTGTACGTGAAGCTATGCTGATATCAGCAAATTTAAAACTAGACAAAGATATATCTTATTCTGCAAAACGCTTAATTGTTGACGAAATCATCGAGACGTTAGGATTAGTAGAATGTAAAAATACAAAAACCTTACATCTATCAGGCGGACAAAGAAAAAGACTATCTATTGCACTAGAGTTAGTGAACAATCCACCTGTCATGTTCTTTGATGAGCCTACCTCAGGATTAGATTCATCGACTTGTTTCCAATTGATTTGTTTATTGAAATCTTTAGCTCGGGGTGGCAGGACAATAATTTGCACTATACATCAACCTTCTGCGAGACTATTTGAAATGTTTGATCATCTTTATTTATTAGCCGATGGGCAGAATATATATAATGGTGCAGTTGGAGATCTATTGCCATTTTTGTTGTCCTTTGGATTCGAGTGCCCGAGTTATCATAATCCTGCGGATTTTGGTGAGTGATATTGATAAAGATAAAAATTATTGAAATTGTTAAAATTTGATTTTTTTAAGATAATTGGATATAAGAATGTCAAAATAATCAGATCATAAACAGTTTATAAACTTATCGCCTTGTTCATTTTGTATGTTGTCATCGCAAGTCATTAATTAATGAATTTGTTTAGTTCAAATGACCTTTTGGAACAAAGTACAATTTTGATATAATTTGCATGTACATGTATGCAACATCAACACTTGTAATTTATTTTGGATATATTGCTAATTTAGAGGCATTTATTTAGAGAAATCAATTGAAGCGTATTATAATTAATCGGCTTAAATATGAAGTGGGTTAAAACAACGTAAATAAATCCTTTTCCCAATAAAAAAAATACTTTCTTAGTAAAATTGACTCTTCAAATACTTCAAGTATTAACAATAAGATATATTTATATCTGTTTCAGTAATGGAAGTAGCATCTGGCGAGTATGGTGAATGTATACAAAATTTAGTAATAAAAGTTAAAGAAACAAAATCCAAGATAGCTGATGACAAAACTTTAATCCCGTCGACCTTAACTCTAAATAATTTAAAAAATAACTGCACACCACCGTTGATAGCAAACGATGATTCAAAAATACACAATGTGATGATTGCCAATAATTTATTTAATTCCGCTAGTCAAAAATCGCTAACCGACAGTTCTATAATGATACTTCAATCTTCCAACGAAAGTATTACAACGGTGCCAAATGCAACTGGATTTCCAACTTCTGGATTTCAACAATTTTGGATTCTTCTGAAACGAACTTTCCTTACAATATTTAGAGATCAAACTTTGACACATTTACGTCTACTTTCTCATGTGATAGTTGGAGTTTTAATTGGATTGATATACTACGATATAGGAGATGAGGGATCAAAAGTGATGAGCAATGCAGGATGCTTGTTTTTTACAATTATGTTTACTATGTTCACAGCGATGATGCCTACTATTTTAACATGTAAGATAATAATATTTGATACCATATTGTTTTTTGATTTATTGCATTAAATTAATTTATATCATTACAGTCCCAACAGAAATGGCTGCCTTCAAACGTGAACATTTGAACTATTGGTATTCACTGAAATCATTTTATTTTGCAAAAACAGTAGCAGATCTGCCATTCCAGGTAAGTTAGAAAAAAAAATTTAACTAAAATTAATCAATTTTTTTTCAAAAATCAATGAAGTCCTTATTACCGTATTATTAAGTACTTCAAATCTCTGTTTCTAATTTTATCTTCCTATTTTCTAATTATAAGTGTTTAGGATAAGTAAATCGTAAAACCAACACATCTCAATTAAAAATTTAATACAATAATTATGTAATCCAAAACAACTAATTCTTAATCGAGCGTAATTTAAAAAATCTATAAATTGTCTAGTAAGCCTAAACATAAAAATCATTAATAATTCACAATTTGTGTGAAATATTCGGACGATTTCTAATTAGAAAATTTTACTTATAGGTTGTATTCACAAGTGGTTACGTTTTAGTAGTGTATTATATGACTTCACAACCTCTAGAATTAGATAGAGTGCTCATGTTTGTCTCAATTTGCATTCTGACATCTCTAGTTTCCCAAAGTTTGGGTTTGCTCATTGGAGCAGCTATGAGTATAGAAACAGGTGTATATTTAGGGCCAATTACCACAATACCAATTGTGTTGTTCTCCGGATTTTTTGTAAATTTTAATGCTATACCTGGATATTTGAGTTGGCTGACTTATATTAGTTATGTTAGATATGGTTTCGAAGGTGCTATGTTATCGGTATATGGATTTGATAGAGAAGAATTGAAGTGCTCAGAAGATAATAATTGCCATTTTACAAATCCTGAAGACTTTCTGGAAGAAATGGCTATGGAAGATGCAGTTTTCTGGATTGACGCTGTTGCTTTATTTGGATTTTTCCTGTTTCTGAGAGTGGTGGCTTATATAGTACTGAGACTGAAATTGAGATCCACTCGTTAATATGATAAATTTGAGTTTGTAATGCGAAATTATTACAATGTCAATTTTGTTGTAGAACAAACTTCTATGCACGAATTACTCAAAAAATTAATTGGCAAAAATTGAACCTTCGTGGAAATAATGCAGTAAGAGGCATGTTTAATAATGAGCCGAGCAAGAAGTTGAGATGATTCATTAAAATTTATTTGATGTTAAGAATATTGAACTCAAAATCATCGTCCATATAGACCAAAAGCACAAGAATATTATTATCGAATATTTTCCGAAAAAATCAAGACACTATGTAAGCTTCTATTGGATTAATTATTACTGATGACTAATCAACAAATATTTTCATTATATGCTAGAAACTATTCTAAATTTAGTAAAAAATGTACAAACCAGTTATTAATATATGATCGATTTTGCATTTAACATCATGCAATGTCATGATAATATAGCAATTCATCACTATCAAGTTTTTATGAACTTACATCATTTTGATGCATGAGTGTAATAAATTATTTATTATTAAATAAATTAGCATCTTTTATTATTTTGTTATCTTATTTTTGATCGAAGTATAATAAAATTGTTAGCGTAATATTTATAAAATTTGCACCAATGTGTTAGGTTTCCGCCAAGGAACCGAAAACACAAAAATATTTTATAGTTATGACCTATGACGCAGTTGAAATCGATTACAGAATTCATTACTATCGGATTATAAATATTTGTCTGCTAAAAAGTAATGTTTAACTTACTTAAATAAGGAAGTGTAATGTAGACCAATGATACAAAGTCATCATTGTATTTGGGACGATAATTGTATTTCTTTACATTTATGATAAAATTCCAGGAAATTTCAATTTATTAGTATGATTCCTACTGATTTTTTTTTAATCAGGCAGTATTCTGCCTGTATATTTTACTGCATAATATACTTTATCAAGATATTGAAGATTTTCAATTTCATTAATTTATATTTCTTTTTCTATATTTCTTAATTGAATGCTATCTACATTCAAATTCATTTAAATTAGTCTTTAAATACATTAAAGTATTTTATGTTCATCTATTTATAGGAGCCTATTTAACTATATCTGATTTAATTTAACCCTTTTCACTCGAATGTCGCTGCTCCGGCATCAAAATTCATATAAATCTCGGAATTAGCAAGTGTAAAGGGTTAATTTAGTTTCAATTTGGCAAATCGATACAGCAAATTAAATTCATAGCGTCAAAATATAAAATGCAAGTAAAATATATATAATTTTTAATTTATGATTCATAATATCTGTAAAATTATACAAAACTTCACATACTGCATATTTACACCCTCAGTTTTCAGGATTAACTTACAAGAAATTCAAAACATTGAACTACAAAAAGTGAAGAGAATACTTCTAAGGATGTATTAATAAAATTTGAAATGGTCCTTGAATAATTCTATGCATTAGTTACCAAAATTCCTTTCGTAACTTACTCATGACCCATTGTTATCACTTAACAATATTTACATAAAACCAAAATCTACATAACAAAACACGCCAATCGACATCATTGTTCACTTCACCTTTGAATTACCAAAGCGAGCTTTTCGCGTACGTGTCGAATCATCATAAAAACTGATACCATATACAAAGAACTTGAACTTATCGCCCAAGTCTTAAAGAGTCAATCGATAACAAATGAATTAGCATAAGACAAAAAAATCAACGTCACTATATATTGACCTAACACATCGTGATGTTGAACATCAGTGATCAAGGTTCGACCGGTTCATACGCGAGTGCGCGTGCACTCAGCGAACAGCTGGTTTGATTCCGGTGCTCGTGCACTAGGAGCGTACTCTTGCTGTGTTTCTCAACTAGTTTTTGCGATAGCATTTATTTGTTATTGTAATTGATACTATTATTTTTGTAGTTGACTCATGGTGGATAATTTATCTTTGTAGTGTTTTTTGTTCAATGTTTACAACTGTTAGTAATCAAATTAAAAAAAAAATGAATAATATTTATACTTGTTTATCTAAACGTTTCGACACTTGACATGTGTCATCATTCAGAAAATCAATTTTTATATTGAAATTCTAATTACCGTGAATAGAAACAATTAGGTAATGAAAATTATAACATAAAAATATTTAATATAATAACAATATAATAAGGGATCAGAACTATGGACTCTAAAAATACCATAAACCGAAACAATTATGTATTAATACATAAAAAAATATTTGGTATAATGAGGGATCAAAAACATGGACTCTAAGAAATGTTGACAAAAACTATCTGGTTTTCAAATATGGTGCTGAAGGCGAATGGAGAAGATAAAGTGGACAGACTAGATCACTCATAAAGAAGTGTTGAAAAGAGTGGGCAAAATAAAAACTCTACTGATCATGATCTTGAAAAAGGGAGGAAAAGGATCGAAACCATTATGCAAATAGAGTACCTCCTACTCATTGCCGTCGAAGGTATAATTGGACTTAAAGGATTGGTGAGAAGAAGAATGCAGATGATTGACGACAGGAAACTGAAAATCAAAGTACAGGATCAGGAAGCATGGAAGCAGACTTTTGGAGAGAAAAATATGTATAGAAGTAAAAAAACGTGATTAATGGTAATAAAATAGTGCTGGGAATAATAAATAAGGGACGAGAAATCATTGATTTGTGGACCTGCCTTCGTGCAAACTACCATTTATTTATTTTAAATATATAGATTTAGAGTGCAGATGTACTTCATAGTACATAACAGATATAAATTGCGATATTGCGTTAACTTTTGTGTGTGTGAGTATATGTATACCAAATATTTGAAACGTCAATATCATACTTAAACTTTGATAAGAAAACCTTACTAAAGTATTTAGGGCATAAATATGTACATTTTCACATAAGACAACTTCCAAAACAATTTATCAAAACCTTGAAAAAGTTATAATTAGAAGGAATGTGTGATCAGATATAGAAAGAATGCAAACTCGTCACAAAATTTCTGAACTTGGAATTATTTTTGTTTTTTACTTTTATTTTGTTCTTTAATAATCCTAGATTTTTTTAATAATTTATATGCAATTATTGATTACTCATTTTTCTCTCTTTTTTATAATTTTATTGACCTCTGATAAACTTTAAGCCATATACATAAATGAAGTTATTTGTATACCTTATTTTGAAAATATTTATCAGCTATAATAATACTACAAACTATTTGAAAATAAAATATTATATGAATTTATATTTACGTAATATATTACAGTAAATATAAATAATATAGTAGGCCCATATTAATAGTAATTGAACCACTTGTGATAATTTCTAAGTAGGTCACGTTGAAGTGGATACTTATGTACTAAGTACATACTATAAATTCCACAATTTTAGAAAAATTCTGTGATGAATTTAAAAAATGTAAAGGTTATATCAATATAAATTCAGCGTCATAATTGAATTACCTAGGATGATAATGACCTGATTTGTTTAATAGTACAAATTTGTTTTTATAGAATAAAGCCAAATATTATTTCAAGTTTAACATTAACTGCAAAATGTATATTTATTTAATTCAACGAACGGTGTATTTGCGTTATGAGTAGTATTGCGTTTAACAATTCTCGCTTTTGTGTATTTTAGTTTACAATAAATATTTGTAATTTAAATAATGCAACTGAAATAAAAAACTGGTTTATAGAAAATAGTTATTTTTTGGAGCGTTGGTAGATTCTTCGATACGAATTTATAGATAAAACTTCTTTGTATCATCTCATTAATTAATATAAAAGAAAAATAAGTGAGGCAAACTATTATTTAGCGAATAAACCGACAAATAATTTTCGGTTTATTCAAATATTATATTAGATATTTTATATGTTACGAAATATTTTTAAAAACTATGTTTTACAGTAGAAAGATCACTGTAATAAGCAATCAAATAAGTCATTAATGATTAAAACTTCAACAAGGATCATGTCACATATAATTATTATATATAATAATAACTAGTTGATATTATTGTTTGTTTTTGTATATGTCTACGCTATACTTAAAATTATATGTATATACCTAATATGACAGAAAATGTGTGTACCAAGCTACACAGCTGCTCCGGAAGTTTTTCTTTATATTTTGTGCTAATCGCGTATCCTTACAGATATCTTTTAAAGCCAAAGATTATATAAGAATCTTTGGAACTGTTCGTCTATTATGAATATAGATTATTTGGATAAAATGCACAAATTTGAATTAGACACGACTTTGTCCAATACCAACATACCCTGTGACAACTCGACGGCAATAAAAAGTTAACAATGGTGAATACTCATAACTGGCAATAAAATGTGAACAATATTTATCGAATACCACGGACAATTACTATTTTACCTTTTAAAATGTACAGTTGTAGTGCATGTGCACTATCAAATGCACTGGAAATTATTGGAAAACAGAAAGCAACCTTGCACTGAAAAATAGCCTGGCCAAAATTTATGTATTCATTTTCATAAGATCTCTTATTTTGTCACCTTTCCGCGAGTATCTCTTATCAAAACATTACTAGACGAAGACGATTTATTAGTTCAACTGTTGTTCAAAGTCAGTGCTGCCATTTTTCAACTTTAAACAACCATTTTGTTTGCCAAGCATTTTGTTTTTAAAATGTACAGTTGTAGTGCATGTGTATTATCAAAAGCACTGGAAATCATTGAAAAACAGAAAGCAACCTTGGACTGGAAAGTACTGAAAAATAGCCCGACCAAAATTTAAGTAGTAATTTAAATAGCCATTTTGTATGCCAAGCATTTTGGTTCCGTACAAGCATATGATCATACCCAAAATACTTGTAAAATTCACGTCAAAGATTATCATCATATGGTGTCAACTCGCGCCCCAAATATAAAAGTAACATGTATGTTCTTGCTGGTATTGTTAAACTCATTTGGATATAATACTAAAATTTTTCTTTTAGATGACTTGAATTTTTAAATAAAATGATTAAAAATAATGAGAAATTACTTTAAAGGCTTTTAATATTCTTTTATCATTTTCTTTTCAGATTCTGGGACCTGCGACAATCTCTTTGTTAGCAACTGCCTAATGCATCTTATTGCTCGCAGATCTGCCCAAATAGGACATAAAATCTCGCCTGAAATATTATTCTTTGAGAGGACTACTAGAAGTATAACATGAATAATAATACTATGATGATAATAAGACTGGAAACAAGGAGAATCGATATACGGGATGTGGATAAGTGGATATATAGGTTGCTGAAAGATAGGTGTAAGATGTTGCAGGCTTTATACGCAGTTTTAAACAGTAAGTAAGATTTATACTATTTGTTGAATCTTTTATCTTTTCTACAACAAATTGATGTAATCAATTTGTTGGTGAATACTTGTTAGTAATATAGAACACACAAAAATGGCAGTTTCTTCTTTACAAAGAACAAAGACCCGTGCGATAAATTCATACCCACGTATTCAAACTAATAAGATACAATTACCATAATTTTCATAAAACATTGCCAAGAATTGACTTACGTGTACACCACATTTTAAATCCCATGGCAGAGGTTATTGACAGGCTTCTTAACGCACATGTGTTAAGAAACACTGAAGTTATTATTATTGTATGGTTTCTCTGCTGCTCTGTGTTGAAACTGGTATAAAGTCGAATGCGTAGTACACAGGGAAACAGG
This sequence comes from Ctenocephalides felis, assembly GCF_003426905.1. NCBI lineage: Eukaryota > Metazoa > Arthropoda > Insecta > Siphonaptera > Pulicidae > Ctenocephalides > Ctenocephalides felis. The sequence goes on along the minus strand of NW_020539725.1, from coordinate 31,186,638 downwards.
TCGTGCCTCGTGCGTACTGAAAGAACCTGGAATATGACGCATACGATAGTTCACTACGATGCACGGTCCAAGGTTCATTGGACATAATGTCAGATGATGAGTGCATCATGCGTTTTCTGCACTCTAGGAAATTTGTTTTTCTAGTAGAACGCGATCGGTAAACACATCATATATTATGCAATTTGGAGAAGCAGTAATATAAGAAAACACTCGTGACAGGCATAGCTAGAGTGGTAATAGGCCCGACTCGTATGCTAGAGGTTTTCGGTTCGAGTCATGTATGTACAATAGGATGGTCCTTAAAATGGTCACTTTCGAATTTCCTTGCTCCCAGGGGCTCAAATGGTTCCAAATAGATAAAAAACAATTCTCTGAAAGTTTTAGCTCTTAATATTAACGTTTAAATAGAGCGCAATTCAATCAAAGTTTTGTATGGAAATAGCATGGAAAAAGTTTCAAAAATTTTAAAAATGTTTTTAGGTGTAATTTAACGAACAAATGAATGAATAAAACTTATTCATTTGTCGCTAAGTTATACCTGAAACCTTTTTTTTAATTTTCAAAATTTTTTCCATGCTCTTTGCAAACGAAGTTTGATTGAATTGCGCTCTATCTAAACGTTAATATTAAGAGCTAAAACTTTCAGAGAATTGTTTTTTATCAATTTGGAACCATTTGAGCCCCTGAGAGCAAGGAAATTCGAAAATGACCATTTTAAGGACCACCCTAATGTACATACTATCTTTATAATTCTGAATTATAGTACCGAATATGAAGATGGCAGACTTACAATATGAAGCAGATTATGGGGCCAATTCTGCGATAAAACAGATCGTAACATAGCGTTGTTATAGCAACGGTATGTTACTGTCCTTTCTTCATATAAACTTTTAGTAAAAACTGATAAAATACTCTGCATTTGCTATGCAGTCAGGTGCTATTATTATTATTATTATAATGTTATTGTTCTAAAAATACATTACAATATTTATATTTACACAAGCAATTACTGGTGGATCTAGCTCGCCAATAGGTCGCCAAACTGGTTGCCAAATTGGACGGCAATTAGTTCGCCAATTGGTTATATACGTCAGTGACACTATACATATTAAAAATTCAAATTGATCGTAAAATTCATAAAACTTTATTTCGCAATTACTCTATGCTAGAAATAGAAGCGAGTAGAAAAGCAATTAAAACGACCATATAGCTGGAAAAACAAGGGATTTTGCTAATATATATATATATATATATATATATATATATATATATTATAAAATCTCAAATTTTTGTAAGATACCTAGACTACTCCAATAAATTCTAGTAGTTCTACTCATGGTCGCAAGTTTGAAATTGAATGTTTTAGATTATACATTTATAAATGTTTTTTTTCGAATTAGCAATAATTAAAATATGTAGTGCTTGGTCGTAAGTAAGTATGTGTTGATTATATGTGTACTCAGCTTAAATTTAATAATTGAAGAGACAAGTTATAAATAAATGGAGTATTACAATCTTTATTGATGGAAAATTGCGTTATTTTCATTGTTAATATATTTAATTGTGGCGTATTATAAGATAAAATACATTGGCATAAACTCTAGAGATTTGAAGTAAACAGTTCAATTACAATACATATCACAATTACCATCAGGAAAAATTCTTGTCCGTCAAAACCTGCACGAGAGCTGCACCTTGATAGTATGCAAAAAAGTCAACAGTTAGAAACAATTAGAAGGAAATTGCATTGGATGCTGAATGGAAGATCACGCTTGAGTACTCGGAATAAACTGCTGATATAAAAGCGATGTTAAAATTCATATGAACATAAAGACTTCAACTTTAGGGCACGGCATGCAAGTCCAATATCCCCATAATCCAGAGATTTCAAAACAAAATTTTAAAACAAATACTAAATGCACATACTGTATTCGCAAAACATCTTTATCCTTCTTTAGTATTAAACTCGAATCGATCTTCTCTCATGTATCATGCAATTTTGCATTCAAGTCATGGAGTTAGGTTTTGAACTAAAACATGTCTAGTATACGAAGTTAGACAGACTGCTCTACAATTGCTGCATTATTTTGCCCGAGGCTTCTTTAGAGGAGGAATCATTATTAGATCAAAAAAGCCTTTTGATCATAATTTGGTTTTGTATTATGATTTGGAACTCTAGTCAATTTCCATATTTTACTATAAATGATAAAATGATAAAAATGACGTATGTGATATAGAAATGCTTTAAGTAGTGATAATATAGAGAAGCAAAATGCATCTTTAAGTGTGGCTAAAAAACTATGTTTTTATTTAGCTTTTCGAAGATTTACTGTATCCAACCGTTTTTGAAATCTATAACTAAATGGGATTTTTTATAACTTTTATATTACTTTCGAAACATTGAAAATCTTCAAGTTTTTGTAATTCTCACATTGTTTGTAGATTTCAAGCTGAAACTCGTCCAATATTTGAATAGTTGAGAACTGAAAGTCATACAATATTTGTGATGCTTATTACATTTTTCAATTCATTAACATCTTAATACCTTTTAAATTACAAAACAAAATATTCAGATTCGCTAGTGTGTGAAATAGCACGTATTTCTCTATAACAATGCGACTAATCGATGCAATGTTTGTTGACTCATGTTTACAATTCACATTCGCTATAATGATCAATCGGACAAAGGCTTTGAGAGATGTAGGCAATTCAATTGTATGACTAAACTAGTTCATCTATTTTGTCATGATATTTTATTTACCCAATGCGATTGAATTATGTACTATCATTTAAATACGTCGACTGTATTGTTTGATTTGATGGTAATGAAAATGACTGGCTAGACTAATCATTTAATAATTATATTATGAATTGTCTATCCATGCCAAAATATTTGGCCTTGCAACCACATTGATCCAGGTTGATTGCAACCACTCGGCCAGCCTGAGACCAAACAGTGAAATTTCCAAATGAAAATAGCCCGTTTTCTGCACTGCTACATAGAATTAAAAATGTATTATAAGTGTAATAGAAAATGTGATAACACAACTATATTGAATATAATTAGACCAACCGTTGGTTTGTCTTCTAAAAATGCGCCGTTGCTAAGAAAAAAGTTTACCACCACGTTTAATTGTAATAATACATAATCAGAAATACATGACTCCTATGAGCTAAATTGACAATATTTGAGAGCGATGTCTAAGAAGAACTACAATAAGATTTTCGTAGTTTAACAATATGAAAATATTTCCATGATGAATGAATTAAGTAAAGATAAAAAATCTAGGTTCGTAATATTAAAAAATCACACCAAATGTATGTCTTAACAAATCAGTATATATAGACCATAATTTATGAATATTTATTAACCATCAACATCTCATGATTTAAGGTAATGAAACATTTTTAATAAAAGAAAAAAAAATTAAATTTTACATAAGATAAATCTTATTAGTACCATATAATTATTGAGTATTTTACGGCTTTTTAAATTATTTTTTTAATATTTTCACAGCAATCGGAACTGAACTGTGTTCTGTGAGCTTTTGCAATATATTTTTCACGAGCTTTCGTAAAAGACTAATGAATTGTTGTGCTTTCTCAGTGTGATGAAATTTTTACTTCTAATTGTGATATGATATAATGCAGCAATCCGAGAGCAATTTTCACTTGAAAGCATATTTAGATCCATATTTTCAAGTAAAATTATTTATCAATTCTATTAGGTACCAGTTTGTATGGGGGTAAGACATTAGATACCTCGAAAACAGTTTAGGAATTTTACTTTATAAAATCTTTTATAGAATTTAAATTTATCTCATACTTTAAGCTTATATTTCGATTATCGCAAAGATAATATTGGTTCGATCGATAATTATGTAAATCTGTGAAATGAATTATCAGTCTGCTAAAAATCTTACATTGTTGCTTCTTTGTACATGTTGATTAGTCTTAAATGATGGTTTATCTGTGCCTGTGTATAAAAATACAATTTACTTAATTGAAATTCATATTCTTAAAAAATGTGCAAGTTGTAAAATTATTATGAAAACGCAGTAGTTTTTTATCTTAAAACATGTTTAGTTATTACGCACGAGTAATTAACAACACGTTTCAGTGTAATTTGAATGTATGATTTACTATAGATCGTTGACGAATGTCTTTAAATCCAGTTCCAACACGAGATATTATATAACTTTATGTGTAAATAACAGCAATAAAATGTTATAAATGCTCCGAACAACGCGGTAAGTTAATTATTCCAAAATCAATTTAGCGTTAGTAAACAAACGCTAAATCATGACTGAATTGTTTTTGTTATGTAACTTTTAATTGCGTATTGTTCTCTCTTTAGTTAATAATTGAAAATTATTCATTCACTGCGGAATAGATGATGAAATTATTGCAATTGCATTTGGTGGATAAATTATTCTTGACTGCAGTAGGTAACTTTTCAGTATTTTAAAAAGGTTAAAGTTAAGAACATTGACAGTATTATTCATTATTACAAAAAGCACAATGAATAAATTTTTAACCCTCTATACTCCCTACACAAAAATAGTAACCTTGGCTAATTTTTAAACTTTAAAAGCGAAAAGCTCAAAACCCTATGGATCAATAATCATGAAAATATTAAATAAATATATAACATTGATACCATTTCAGAGTCAATGGTTTTAAAATTGGATTAACAGTGAATAATATATTTGCGTCTTCCAAATTAGTATTACTTAGTAACAATCTAAATTTATTCAATCGGAGTATTATTATTACTTCACAAAGCTAACAAAACGAGTATTATATCTCTCAAACGAAGCTAATATTCAACAATACTCCTATATAAAACTACAACAACTATATTTTCCTAGAAATATGACACAATTTAAATATAGTTCATGCTAAATTAAGTTCATTCAATAATATCACATTTCCAGCAGAACAAAAGTTACAAGGCCAGATATGAAACGGTTCGATTCTATTTTGATAGAAATATAATTACACTTTTGTACATATTGCATTCACAGAAATATACCTTTTATGGCGTCAAAGCTTTCTATTGAAATCAAATGACTTTAAACTTTCAGTTTGATGAGTTTTGAACTGCAAAATAGAGAAATAGATTTATTATAATGGCTATATTAAACATTATAAATACTCGGAATATCTGGTTAAATATGACAAGTGCAAAACTTATATAATAGAATATTTGCACAAAAACATGAGTGAGATGAATAAATTGCAAATCTAAAATAAATGGTTTAAATTTAAGATACAAAGTTTTCCAATTGGTTTGAAATTTAAGCTTATTAACACCTAAATGTATATTTATAATCGAAAATTTATTTTTGCATTTATTTAACATTTATTAACTTCCCGTGGTAAGTTATTGTAATCGTCCAAAAATCGAAATTGAAAATTTTTACATTTCTTCACGTTTTGAAGGTTTCTGAACATTTTGGCATACCTCAAAAAAATGGATGTGTGTGTATATGCATGTATGTATGGATATCATTTTTGTCCACGTTTTCGGGCGCACGGATCAACCGATTTGAATGGTTCAAAAAACATTCGATTTCTATTGATAGGGAGATGTGCTGATTAGTTTTGGCAAAGGCAAGTCCAGCTGTTTCGGAGATACGGAGCAAAGATTATATATATATATATATATATATATATATATATATTGATCATATGAAAAAGTTTCAAGACTATTACCAATAAGTTTTGACATTATTCATGAAAGTTCTGTATAAAATTGAATTTAACAAATAATTATCTATCCTTTACCTTTTATAAGTTTTGGTACGATTTTCGTATAACTTTGACAACACTACATCAATCATCTTCACTCAAACGAGTCTTATGATTTCTTCCTTTTTGTTGGATCATACAGCTTGTTTTTTACATGCATCTCTTCTCAATTCTGGTATTATGGTGTATAAGTTATAATAGAATATCATCTTGTGTTCAAGACTTGGATCAATGCCCTATTCTGTGGCCTTGAGAAAATATGTATATATATATATATATATATATATATATATATATATAATTTTCTTTTCACTATGTTAGTCGATACTCTCCTCCAAAAATATCAGTAAGACAGAATCGACTAACATCTATTATTCATACCCCTAAGTTATAGAGTTTGTCCAGCGCTACCATGTTTTTTTATTCTTTGGACAATTCTTTTACTTCCCGAAATAGAATTTTATGTTTTTGCTAGATAATCCGATTTGCTAATTTTATTTTATTTTACTTCACGGTCTTGCAAAGCGATTTTGAATAGTTTGACAAAAAAATTGGAAACGGTAGTTTTGAGTGTGAATCAAAATTTCGAATAAGCGCTGATTTTTTTTTGAAATTAGCAGATAAGTACAAAATTTCCTATCGATGATTTTGTTAAACCATTTATAAAGATTCCAAAACTTGTCAATATGAGTTAATTGAGAATTGTGGCGATTTGTTTATTGTAGATTATTAATTGTCAAATAAATAATTTACGATTTGAATAAAACTTTGTACAATGAATAGGGTTCATTTTCTAATCGTAGATACTAAACATAATTTGTATCTTAAATATGAAGTAGTTGTGAAAAAGTGGTTAAATTATAAATTGCAATAAAGTTCGGAATAATGGACCACGATCTTTGTTCGGACGTATTTTCGTTTTATTATATTGGCCATGAAGATGACAACCTTCATGGCATTAAGATTTACACGAAATGGTTGAGGAGGTAGGGTAGTGTTTTAATAGAACTAATTGTCCCCTCCTAAAAGTAAAGTCCGCGAAACAACATGTATAATAAATAATAAAATTAATTATATCTTCTTTCATTGTAACTTAGTAACAAATCAGTGATTGTAATTAGAACTGCAACAAATACATAATATACAAACAAATCAGTGTTTAATACAGCTCACAGCTACAAGGGTTAAATTATAAACCAATAACCTGAAATATCAAAGGAAAGTTTTAATAAATTTTATATGTACGTAACATAATTAAAATCTTAGAACATTTATTGTGCAGTATTAAGCGTTTGTTTTTCATTCAATAATATATGGTTTTTTAACTATTTTTCAATAACGAGGGGAGTTAGCAGATTTGAACAAAATTGTATAAATTGAAGTGGTTTCTAAAATTATAAGATCCAACAGCAACTCAGTATTCTTATATATCAATTTATTAAATATATTGATCTCATATTATGTCGATTTTTTACACACAGTATATTGACTCTTCCTCTTTGGTATATATTTGATTTTTTTATAATATGGAAAATTTATTCTATTACTAAACCTCATTTATGAATAGTAATTTGAGTAATTTAACTTATCAATTATTGTGTTTTTTTATAAAAGAATATTTTGATTAACATGTTACTGAGCCAAAGTTAAGATGCCAAAACTAAAAATTATTTTCTAATATTATTATGAATACTACAAATACTTTAACATATAAAGCTAACAATAAAGTAAAATATTAGTATTTTGTTATTTTTATATTTCATCATCGATCACAATACTCCATGTCATTTTCACTTATATAAAACACTTACAATAAGTTAGCTTTTCTTTGTTTCAATATATTGCTTAGATATAGTTTATGCGATAGAACAATGTTTGCTGGGTCTGCTAGATATATATATATATATATATATATATATATATATATATACATATATATATTATGGTTGAAAGATTTTACGCGCCAAGAGATTTAAAGAGGGTAATGGAAGTAATATTTTTGGCACAGCAAGGGATAATATCTTGGGTTTGACATTGAATCAATAATATTTCTCCAATACAATTTTTGTATCATTTATACTATACTACTGATCCTATTCAAAAAGTGCCTATAACATTGAAAAATATTATAAATTCTTTTTATATCTGGCCTTAGAAACAATGAGAGCGCGTGCCCAGATTACAGATACACACATCATATAAAACAATCTCGTCTAACATGACTTCAATTGGCTATCACAAGCAAGATAAGGCCACTTATAGCCACTTGAATCTATTTGCAAAATTTGTAATACAGATTATTTACGTACTCATCAACACTGGAACACAAAGCGGCTCAATCTTGATCTTGATAAATTTAGTGAATGAATATCTCACAAACACCTGTTGTAAGATTTTTTTAAACGTGTCTAATTCCTTGATTATTTTCCTGATTACATTTTTGTTGATAAATTCTAACGTATGCAATCACCTCGTGGAGGTTTTACGATGACATTTATTGACGTTGATGGATGAGATTGTGGAAATATCTTAATACTGTACAGAACCATAGATTTAAAAATTAGTCTGCTATAAAACAATCAAATCAGTTCAATTCATATCTTCGTATGTGACGTAATTATTTTGTTCGTTTATTGCTTCAGATATTTAGTTACTTTCAATGACGATTGCTATTAATGATGGTTATCCTTTGATTAGGTCACTGAAGTAACCAATGATTAATATGATCTTCTACAAGTTCAATAGATAATATTCATTTACAATGAATTCATATATTAACACAAATTTTTATTCTGATGATGGAGGATGAGAAAAGCAAATATAGAAAATTGACTTAAGAGACAAGGACGAAGGTATGTCTAGGAAAATTGGAAGACATAATAAACAATAAATAACGAGACATAAGAATAAATTGGTCAAATATTAATCATTTTTATAATATGTATTATCATAATGTTATTATTATTCTGAATGCAGACTTTAATACACAACATGAAAAAGATAGTCGTTGAAATATTAAGTCTATAAATAATGGAAACGTTATATAATGTCAAATCCAATATGAGAACTGTATTGAATCGTGGTATACTATTAACAGTGTTTGTTCGACCTCAAAAATAAGAATATATAAACCACCCTACATACTTTGGGGGGATTCAAACCATCGATGAATATTTTATGCGAAGGAATATGAGCACAGTATCAAAGTTGGACAGTTCTATCAAACAGGAATTGTATCAATGAGTTTCGTCTTAGGTAAGAAAAAAATAATTTGAAGCGGCAATGAGGATAGTGTTAAAGATGGACAGGTCTATTAAACAGAAATTGTACCGTTGAGCTTCGTCTTAGAGAAGAAAAAAATAATCTGAAGCAAGTATGAGGGCAGTGTCTAAGATGGACAGGTCTATCAAACGGAAATTGTACCGATGAGCTTGGTCTTAAGGAAGAAAAAAATAATTTGAAACCAATATGAGAACAGTGTCCAAGTTGAACAGTTCTATTATACATGAATTGTACTCTCGCAAGCTTGGTCTTAAGTAAGAAAATATTATTTTGAATCGAATATGAGGATAGTATCAAAGCTGGATGGTTCTATTATACAGAAATTGTACCGATGAGCTTTGCCTTACGGAAGAAAATATTATTCTGTATCGAATATGAGGACAGTGTCAAAGTTGGACAGTCTGATCAAACAGAAGAGACTATTAATTTTGGATTTCAAACAAGTGTAAATCGAAAGTAGTCTTCACAAATAGGAAACTATTGGACATGAATCACAAAAGACATAACTTCTTATTACTAAACCTAAAAGAGAATATGGGATTATTGCATATTTTGATAATATATACTTGACAATGATATAAAAGAGAAAAAACAAGCTAAATTTAATGCTTTATTATCCAGCACTCTTGCGATTTTAATATTAGGTTGAAAATGGCATAAATGATACTCGCATTGTATTGAAAAAAATATTGATCCAACAGCTTATTCTACACTAAGGATATCACTGATTACTGGTCAAATAAGTATTTATTTATTGTAAAATAATGAATGTTAGCCTACACATTTTCAATTCTAGCTGATTGGTCGTTTGTTTTGAACAATCAGTTTGTGTTTCATTTGAGACACCAGTCTCCTCGGAGGCGTGGGTTCGAATCCCATCGCTGCCACCATTTGTGTTGTGCTATTTTGCAGAAAATGATAAATTCAGAATAAATAAAAGACTTGCGTACACATTTTCATAAATTATATTTATAAACAATCAGACAGAATTTTCAATAAAATGGAAGTGTTTGCTATAATGGTTAAATTGAGCCTCATGAACTGCTCCTTGCTCCTCTATGGTGGAAACAGTGTTGCCAATGGGGCACCACAGTGTTACCAATATTTTGGTGTTACCACATGTTGCTCTATAATATTGCACCGAAAGATGGCATAACACTATGGATCAGTTCTCAGAAGGACGTTTTAGTAATATTTGCTATGGAATAGAATGTAAATAAAGTCGGTCATGTCAAAAGATAGAAAGATCATATGTTTACATAAATTTTTAAACAAAATTTCAGTAATAATTTATTATATATCCGCAAAGTTACCAAAGGGATAACTGACTTGAAACGTGAAGTGCCCGAAAAGTTGCCATAGGGATAATTGACTTGAAACGAGAAGTGTCCGACAAGTTGCCCCTTTTATTTCATAATAATTATTCACATCATTTTAAATTGGATCAATGAAGAACTAGTTCAACAATAGTTTGCCAAAAATTTTAAACATCTAAGTGCTTTCCCTTTGTAGCAAATCAATTTCATGATTCGTTTACACATGAATCAAATGGGAATTTAATCCTCAACTCACTATTCCACGATGAGAATATCCGTATTCCGAGTTCTGACAAGCAAAATATAAAATCGATTCCCCGCACAGGCGAAAAGAGACGTCCTCATCGTTCGTAACTTCTCTTCGCCGGTGCGAGTGCACCGACAAACCAGAAAGCTTGGTGAGCGTTTTGACCCGCATGTTCGTTCCTTGCTTTGTGCCAGAGCGTGATCAGCTGAGAACTGTCAAGCGCTGTTATGCAAGCGAGACATTTGGCCTAAACGAATTTAGCCTAACAGGGTTGATATTATGATTCGCCGATGTGATCAATTATTTATTATAGTAAAGTTAACTAAGTTTATAAAGAGTAAAATGTACATCGACAAACAAGTTTTTTTATGAATTTGTAAAAAAGTTCATACAATACATAAATGGAAATTATTAAAATTCACACCTACGTGATATATGAAAATACAGCTGTTTTTATTTTTTACTTGAATTTATAGCATCATTGCAGTAGAGCAAGAATGATTCGATTATTGTGTTTTATTTTGACGTAACTTTACAAATTAACATTTTTTTTACTCAATCTTTCATAAAAAAATGCATCTACAACTATAAATATATAAACAGCTATTGTTGATGTTGATAGATTTAATTTACAACAATGTTAAACAAAACTCTAGAACAGAAAGTCGCAAATATTGATTGTGAATGAAAAATAAAATATTTAAAAATAATGAGAAGTATATTCTATAGTGGCTATAAATTATGTTTATTAAATAACTATCAAAACATATATTAAACGGATCATATCATAATTCTCTCTATTCTTAAATTTATTTTATCTATTATATAATAGATTTAATAAAAATTATAGTATTACATCTACATTGTCAATAAGCTTTAAGAAAAACAAAAATAATGATTATTTTTATTAAATAACGCAAATTTAAGGTTGATTAAATGCCATTCAAGTTTTATATTTTTTTATATAGTATGATAATCAGAAAGATATTAACTTTACATTAATCACTAACGATAATAACGAATATTAGTCCTTACATATATTGTTCATATATAAAGCACACCTGCAATAATTCTTTCTACTATATAATAACAAATATAATATAATAATCATCATTTTGAATAGCACATTATGATATACCAAATGCTAGCGAGCTATTTATTTTTGTAAAAATATTTATACAATTTTTCTTTAACTTTTTTCTTCAAGATTTGCACTCAGTTCTGGCATATGTCTTTTAAAAGACATTATTTATGTTTCTGATATTAAATAATCATTCAAAATTTTTTTGAACCACGTAATTTCCACTTATGAACTAGGTTTGATAATATTTAAAAAAATGAATCGTGGTCAGTCCAACAAATGCTACTATTATGTCCGCTTTAACAAATTATGTATAATTTGTATAAATATAATGTTAGAATCGTAAAGCAGATCAAAAATATGTTTTCTGTTTTAATACCATTAAAAACTGATTTTTTCTTCTTCCATGTCTTTCTCACATTTTTCAGTATTTTCAATATATTGTCCAGCTCACTGAAATCAAGCTCCAGACAATATTGGGGGCAATATTGATAATATGGGCACAATATTGAAATATTGCGCCACGATTTACTAACTATCTAAGTATCTACGTTCTACGAGTTATTATAATTTTTTCAGCATATATCAATCTAATTATGATTAGAAAATAATAATGCTATTATAAATTTGAGACAAAACTTGAAATACAATATTAATATCAATACATGCGGTGAGCCAAAAAACTGATTGGGCAAATTTCCAAATGTAATTTTCTACTAGACGAAAGCTGTGGTTGCCAAATTACAAATAAAAAGATTTTATTTGATTATAGTTATTGATAAAATGTACAAAGAAAACATTGTCATTGACACTTATTGAAGAAACAAAGGATATATTTTGATCAAATAAAAATGAAGTTTTACAAAAATTACTTGTTGAAAATATTTCATGCAAAGAAACAAGTTGAGTTTCAATTTTTTAAACTGTAAACCATAATAATTACTGTACATACTTCAGACAAATATTTTGTGAAGTGATTGAAATTCTAAACAACTGTGGTATAACGTTACAAAATAGCAATTATTTTCTTACTTTTTTTTAAATATCACATCTAAAAAACTCCCATAAAATATTACACCTAAAACTATATAGTATACATGTATATGAATTTTTTGTTGAATTTATAAGATAGTAATAATTGATTCTACGTAATTGTAATTTTCTCAATAATATAAAAACTTGCTGAATATTATTATTATGGACCAAAAATTATTTAGCAATCAAAATGCTTTTAGCATTTCTTTGTATTCACTGACAATCGGTTATAACTACAACCGATATAAATATAATTGTTAAACTAAAGACCATAATCATTATTTTATAACAAATCTTTTAAGCAACTGATTTGTAAAATGAATTGTAAGTTTACCAACTAAAACTAAGTACTATAATATTTTGTAATAAAAAATTGCTTCTAAAATTTCTTCGTATTCAGCGACTAATGTTAAATCCATTTAATTGTTAAATTCATTAAAGATGATGGTTATGATAAATCAGTAATTCAAATATTTTGTAAAATGAATTGAAAATATAGCAACTAGGGTATAACATTACAACATAACTACATTTTTTCTTAATCTCTGATAATTTATGTTATATGAATATAACATTGCACCTAAAACCATGTAAGAAGTAATTGCTGATGTTAATAAAAATAATTGATTGCGAACGAAATATGATAGTAGGCATTTTTCAAAATTATAATAAATTTTCGATAATAGTTGCAAATTATAGAGTAACAACTTTCAACATTTTTACATACTCACCGAGCATAAGGCTGCAATTCAATTGCTAAGCAAACAACGATAATTTTTATTATAAATTTTTTAAACAAATATTTTGTAAAATGAGTTGAAAATAAAGCAACTTTACAAAATTACTGCAATATTCTTTCTAAAACTTTTATAATTTACATTATATAATATTACACCTAAACCTATGTAAGAAGTAATTGCTGAGGTTGATATAAATAATTCAATATGACATATAATTTATAGTAAAATTCCGATAAGGATTGAAAATTATAATTATAATAGAGTAAGCAAAAGATAAAGAAAAAAAATTAAGCTGACCTCAAAAAAATTGCATTAACTGGTTTTATCTTTTAACTTCTACCAGCATAAATGAACCTAGTTCTATTTTTTTATTCTTGGTAGCTTCCAACCAATTTCTGAATTATTATTCAACTTACAAGATTCACTACTTATGTCTTATGGTTCACAACTTATGTCTTATGGTTCACAACTTATGTCTTTAGGAGGATGAATTAATATATTTATGATTCCAACAAATAATAATAACAAAACAACGAATAATTCTAATTTCAACAAATACGCTTTCAACAAAAGTAAAAAAAAGTAAAAATTTTCAACATTTCTTCGTTCTCACCTAACAACGGTTAGGCGTTATTTCCATTAGGCCAGTTTGCCCCGCTCCAAGCATGCGCACCATGACGACCTGCGCCAGCAGTGCGTTTAGTCAGCCATTGGACGTTCGTTCGTATGTTTAGTTTATTCGACATAACATAGCGTCTTGGTAGATTCGTTTTAAACAAAACCGTCTGTCAATGTTAAAACATTGTAATAATGGACTTGAAATATATAACATGATAAACGAAATCATCTATCAGTCACTTCATGTTGTGCGCGATGTCAACTATGATCAATTATAAAAGCATCGTTTTACAATCGTCCGATGGCGAAATCTCCTTTATAATAAATAATCTGCCAAAGTGAAAGACTGTTGAATTTTATTGAAATTCAAGAATTGTTTAAATTTAATTTAAAGTTTTTTGTGTGTGGATTCTGAATACGTATGAAGTTGTTTTGTTGTAGTTAATGTTTATTGTTTTAATTTTGAACATTTTGGTACGTTAATTCATACGTTTTTGTTGACGTATATTCTTGTGTCAATACAGTATAAATTCTAAAGTGTTTACCTGTGCATTAACCATAACATTTGTTGCTCGATTAGAAGGTAATTGATTTTTTTATGTAATATATGTTATAACACTAGTATCATTATAACTTTCATTTCATATTATAAACATTTATGCTGCTCTAAATATGAAATAATTTAAGTGCTTTGGGTGTTAATACAACCGAAAAATTGAAGCTCAATTTATTTACTTCTTTGCGAAGACTACCAAACAAGACAAAAAAAATCAAACACTACAATAAAAATTAATTCATTACCAACATTTCCATCAATATGTATACTATATAGTATATAGTATATACAATAATATGTTTAAATCACAGAACTTACAAAAATATATTTTTGACATTTTAATTTTTTTATCTACAAATTCCTATCTATATATTCTATATATTCCTATCTATAAATTAATTTTTTTACCTATTATTTATTATACCTGTGATATATTAAATAAGAAAAAGGGATTTATAGAGTTAAAATTAATGTATGGCGAAAAATAAAAATAATAAACAATATTTCAGTTTCAAATGCATGAATTTTTATTGCTGAAATGATTTTCATATACATATTTTATTTTTTTGTATAAAATTTATTAAAATATTAACTTTTTGAGCATTATTATTTTATTAATAGATATTTGACTATCAAATTCATAAGTTTTTATTGTCTTTGTCAAATGGGAGAATGATATATTTAATTTTCTTTAAACACAATTATTTAATATAACACATATTCACATAATATATACAAATTATAACTTCACATAATATATTGCAAATTATAAGCCTACGAAAATCTATTAAAAATTATAATTTACCTATCATAATATATTACAAATTATAACTTTCATTATACATGAGATATATAACTTGTAACCTACGGAATGCTATAATTATTTTTAAGTGAGAATATTTTTAACTATCTTATTATATTGTTAAAATTATGATTAAATTCGAATTCGTTATTTTATTAATTTGAATTGGTTTAAAATTATTGATAATCCACATATCTTTTAAAATGAATATTTTACTTATGGAACGATTTAAAAAAAAATCAATTTTTACTATTTTTGTGAAATAATTTAATTTAGAAGTATGTTAGGCAACATTATACATTGTTTATATAGAGAATAATCGTTAAGGATTTAGAATGTTCATTTATGCAGAATATGACTCTTTTTCGACCTTGTACTATGCAACTACCTTGCCATTATCTTTGCATACTTCTAGAATCTATGAATAAGAACAATGAGTAATGTGGTTTAGAATTAGAAAAGCGTTTTATTTGTATGTATTTTTCATTAATTTGAATATTTCAACAAAGACGAAAAAAATATTCAGATATTTACTCAAATTTTACACAATTTAATTATTTGTTTATGTAAGTTTAACCATTCTCATACACCTTGTGTCTAATCTTCCTTGTCTAATAGACCCTTACGCCACCTTTAGTAACCATTTTTCAGAAGATCGTTCGTTTTCAAGCATTTTTAGCCTTTTAATTTTTTTTTCTTTCTAATCACAAAATAGTACTAAAAATAGTTCAACTATAAATATAACGAAACATCTTTCATAATATTGAATATAGTAAATATGAGAAATTATAAGCATAATTTGTCTATTACTAATTATTTGGGTATCTTCTTGGAATGACATTATTTTAATTATTAAGAGTAGGACTAATGCAAAATCCAATTTTATTCTATTTTGAGGTATAACTATTTATGTTCAAGCAGAGAAACCATTTAATTTTAATCTTTTTTATAATTAATTTTTTGCACATACGTACCATCTTTTTATTAATATTTACTAACAAAAATGCTATAATGGCGTATAAATTAATTAAACTATCTATCAATTAACTAAAACCTATTTTCACAAATAGATGAATCAATATAATTAGATATATTTTCTTTACTTCCAGATTAAGGCGATACAACAAGTGCAACAATTCATACATTTACCAAAAAATCTACCCAGAACCATCCATGTAAAAATAATTTACATCGCATTTAACAAGTGATTTTTTAACCTTAAGCTCCAATAAATTTAAGTAATTCAATTACCTAAAAACAATTTTTGTGATCTCTCAAATACATACGGTGATAAGATAACAATAAATTAAAACAACTCGAAATTAAATAAGGCCATTTATACAATAAACTTGCTAATATAATATAAGTACATAAAAGCATCAACTATACATGCTACGTGTAAAAAGCTCTAAATGTAAAAGTTTCTTTATCGCGGCAGTGAATTTTCTTTTAAAAAAAGTTTAATGTAATCTTTTAATGCCATTCGCGTAATAAATTATAATAGTTGTTTATAATAAATCAAAATGTCGGATCCAAAATGCGTGGAAGTCCTATTACCAGCTTCAGTGAAATGTGAAGAAGTTGGCGCAGGCTGCGCCGTCATTTATCAAACTGAAAACAACTCGAGGCCTCCTACGGTGCCGCTACTGGAATCACTCAATAATGGACAAGTTTTGGGGTAAGAAGAGATTTTTTTTTCACTATTTATAAATAGATCAATCCTTATTGATCTCTTCACATATATTAAGGTTTTATAGGTTTTGAGAATACATCAATGGAAAGAAGTTAACACTTTCGTAAATGTGAATGCTGTAGCATTTATTTGCATGGTTAGTGCATGTCAGATTAAATTATACGGTTCATTAAAATTGCATAAAAAGCTTATAAAAGTGTATGCTAAATGATGTAGATATGGCATTCATATCAGTCAATTATTTTGAATTTAATTTTATATAACCTTACCCTTACGTAATTATCATATCTGACAAGGTAATGACTTACCGATTCTTTAGGTATTTTCGTATAATCTTATCTTTTCCCATAGTTACTCCTTAGTTTGGGCAAGCACATTGCGTAAAATATAAGTGTGATACTAGACGTGGATGCTATAGCATTTATCCAATGTAACTATCAATAATATGATAATTTGACTACCCTTATAAACGTGTCTCTGGAATTGCTTAATTGCGCCTTCTACAAATCAACTACTTCATAATATAACAATATTTTTTCGCGTCTATTTAATGTTGCGGGAGATTTGGTTATAATTTCCTCCTTCATCTGCAACCTCAAAAAAGATGTTAATAGTGATAATACGATTTTCATTTCAAATGCTAAGTTTTCTACAATTATCAAGTGTACTCTATATAATTCAATTAAAGTACTCTACTGTCTGATAGAGTAAAACCTTACTATAACTCCATTTTCTGTTGAATCTCTATTTTTGAAATATGAAACATAAGACATATTTTCTGTTAAAATGGTTTCTCTTACCCATATGGAGTTCTCAAATTTTCCTGGAATTAGAAATTAAAAAAAAAAAAAATAACTGTCAATTTTTGTATCTTGCTGAAACTTCTGTTGTACGCGAATCTGTTTCAATCTATACATTATTTTTCTAATGCAAAGAAGATGATTGTCATTTTTTAATGCTCAGTTCTCTACAATTGTCGAATAATTGACTGTATTTTCTAATTGTAAATAACACCAGTCAATTTATCAGAAATAATACAAAACGTTAACTTAGAACCTATTATTTTATTTTACAGTGAATAACTTCTAAAGTACAATTAAAAATTGGCTTTTTCCTGTTATTTTATTATGGTCAGGCTTTAGGATAAGATCTTACAAGATGTCAATAAAATTCTGTGTTACCTGAATGATCCCTATGATTTTTATTGATGATTGTTACATCTTCTTAATTATTTCTATCTGATTTTGTACAAAACGAAATGTTGGTTTTTAAAAATTTACGAAAAAAACTTAAAGACCCAAAAGGAAAGCTCTGAACGTTACAGTTTAGTTTGTCGAGCAAATCATGTAAAAGGCATGACTAATTTTTGGATAACATCTCCATTTATTATATAAGAATATGATTTTTTAAATTTTTGGCATAAACGAACTATAAAATTAATTCTTAAACTAAACAGTTTATAATGATACTATAACAGGAACATGGGAAACAATGTAAAAGGTTGGCCATTTAAAGTGGAGCTCTATTTAAAGTGTAAAGTCTAGAAAAATATTAATAAAAAGAAATTTTAACGTAGAAAAGTACTGAAAGGTCTAAATACAGAATGTGGTAATTAAATAAAATTTAAATGGGCAAGATATTCTAAAATTCTAGCTTCCACATTGAATGATTCTTCTACATAGTTTTTGAGAAGTAGTAGTAGCATTATAATTTATTAATTTACAATGATTTTGATATTATGTTTTTATACGATACATTATTATAATATCCTTTACTATTTGAATTGGTGCATCAATTATTTTTTCTCAAAAAATTTTAAAGGTCTTTATTGTGCCACACTCAGAGTGGTCCACCATATATTATAAACATTCCATAAGAAACACAAGTTCAAAGAAAAAGTCACAATTTATAATGAGCCGAAATTAGATAGTAGTACATACGAATAATATCAATTAAAATTTCGATAAATAATGCTAATTTCAATTTAGTTTTAATAGATGATTCTGTGTCTATTATATTTTGCGATTCAAACTTTATATTGAAACCTCCATCATGACTGGCAATTTCGATACGGTATAAATTATAACGGAGTTTTTATGCTTTATTTTGCTGAAATATCATTCATCAGAAACCTGCATATGATCACGCCATCATAAAACCAGTTTATGTAATTTGTTCGGCTTTATTTCCACAAGATTTATTAATTAATATGATGAATAATATTTCCAAGAACCTAGTTTTGAACTGCAACCTTGTAATTTTTATTTTGATGTGTATCACAATAGAGCAACACTTCTTCTTTTTGATAAATTTTAATCATCAAATGTAGTTGTAATCTCTTTGTTTCAAGCGTACATAAAGTGCTTTTGGCTATAAAACTGTAGTTACTTGTTGTTTAAATTATGAGTGTGATAGCACAAGTGTTGAACATCTGTCGGTTTTCCGAAGAACAGAAAAATAATTTGATACTTATTAAGGATAAATATTTCCTGCGTCAAAAATATATCACAACTTCGGAAGTTTAATAATTCATCCATAAGTCTAATTAAATTTGGAGAAAACAGTTAAACTTTTGTGATCTAAGCACTAAAGAACTAACAATTATATAATATTTTAATCGATATATTATATAACAATCTAATAAAAATAAATTCCATTTTTGTAGATACAATATTAGAGTCTTAGGACAGGAAATTACATAGTATTTAGTCATTTCTTTTCATTTTCAAGAATTTGTGATGTCCCGACTCGAAATCTTCTATACTTATGTGCTGTTTTTGTTATTACTTCATTTATGGTAGGTGTATTCGTGTCGACATGAATCAACCAGTTGGGAACATATTTTGGAGCTCCTAAGGCAATTTTCAAAAAATTGTTTTGAAATTTTTGTATCATTTTTATATTAGTCTTATGAGCACTACCCCACAATTGTATACCATAGCACCAAATTGGTTTTGATAAAGATTTATATAAAAGTAGCTAATTGTATGAGCTTAGTTTTGAAACGAGCTTGTTAATCGGCAGAAAGGCAAAAAAGTATTGATGCATTTATTTAATAAATGTGATATAAATGTATGATAAGAAGTATTCAGTTTGACCAATATACTCGATAAATTGAAGATTTAAAAAAAATCAGTCCACTATCATAAAGATCGTTATTAATTTTATTTGCAAAACCAAATTTATTATCAAAATAAATATTTATATTCGGAAGAAAACAATGTTCAAAATGTGTGTTCTAAAAATCTAGATTTTCCAAACTAAAATAATTTTTTATGCTCTTTTCCAAAATATTGTATCTTGTGTTAAGTAAATGTTGGGCCAAATTTTGATTTTCACTGAGAACAGTCTAAAGGTCATATAATGAACTATCAAGTTCAAAGAAAAAGTAATTAAAACAATTAAGACGTTATTTGACATATAAGCTAAAACTTAAACCATTTATCAGATGTTGCTATGGCAGATAATTGGTGTGCGTGACCGTTCATTACACAATCCCTAAGTCGCTAAATGAGTCATGACACGCAAAATTTTATTTTTTATTTAAGATTCCACGAACGACATTGACATGGCAGTCAGTTCATAGTTCGCACGTACAAATCTTTTAAAACGTCATTGGAAAATTTGCTAGGCGAGAAATTTGGTTTGAGCGAAAAAATCAATTTCAAATAATAGTTCAAATGACCGAAACCAGTTATGAATTGGAACACGTTTACCTCTCATTATTTTTCGCCAACTAATATTTTTATCAATTTCAACAATTTCATATCCTGATAATTTTTATGCACTAAATTTGCTTATTTACAAGCGTGCAAATCAGTTCTGGTGCTAAAGTTCTGTTAACAAACTTTCTCCTTATATGTTATATAATGTATTTGAACAGCTCTATTATCTTTTC
Organism: Ctenocephalides felis; assembly: GCF_003426905.1. Taxonomy (NCBI): domain Eukaryota; kingdom Metazoa; phylum Arthropoda; class Insecta; order Siphonaptera; family Pulicidae; genus Ctenocephalides; species Ctenocephalides felis. The sequence continues at coordinate 31,165,616 of NW_020539725.1, read as the reverse complement.
CATATAGAAAAATGGCCAAATATGACGAACCTAATATTAATCTAGATGTTCGAAAGGGGTTCAAAAGGGATAGAGTAAAACTCTACCAGAACTCTATTTTCTGATAGAATAACACTAGTCATATAACAGAAATATGAAACATAAGACAAATTTTCTATTAAAATGGGGTTTTACCCAAATGAAATTATCCGGTTTTACTAGAATTGTAAATAAAGATAATACTTTTAACGAACTTATAATTTAGATTACTTATTACCTATTCTAACTTAAAAATTAGATTACTGATTAAATAAAAAAATCAGTTAGACAATAATTTATTAGTAGATGAACGGATGAATGCTCTAAATTTTATTATATTTAAATATTTGATCATAATATTTTTATACTTATGGAGCATGAATGTAAAATGCTATATCACATTTCGACTTTCTGCTACTATTTATAGTCTAGCTATTTTCGGGTATTGGAAAACTGTTTCAATACACTTATCTCGCAATTTTGTGATTGATCGATAGAAAGACATGATGAATAATAAAAGCACATAAACTTTGAATGTAATATATTTAACAAATGGCTACTTTAGTCCATAACCTACGTCAAATATCAGAATCAACGTACGCTCATACATAAGAATTGAAGACAAGTACAAAATACTTATGACATGATATGTATATAAATATATATATATATATATATATATATATATATCTAGTCATAATGATTAAGATGAATATATTAGTTATAATTTGAAAAAAAATTATCTCGTCCTTATATGAGGAAACATTACACGGAAAAGTTAAGGCCTTTGGTTTTAAAATAAAAAATGCACTGCGTGTAAATACACACAGTATAAAATACATATAAGAATTCGCGCTGTACTCTATTTATATCATATTTTATGTGAAAAATTTTAATTTTAAATTTATCGTGCATTTTGATTAAATTGTTAAGTAATTGCAAAAAATGCTAACCATTTTAAAAAAAATTGTTCAGTCGATAAAAATGATTATGATTTACATAACAAATATATCTAAATTATCGCATAGTTATGGTATTTGTGAAATATATTCAGCAGCAATTTCAAACTTAAAAAGAATCTTGTATCACTTGAGAAAAATGTGACTATGTAATGTGAAAATTTGATTTTATAATTATTCATTATGTTTTTGAGTGAAATTTTCATTTTTATTATAAAAATACTATAGTTGAACTTTTTTAATTAATTTCTATTTTATGAGTGAATTTTTTTCTTAAAATTCATCATCTTATATATTGATAGCTTAACCTCAGAAAATCGAGCGATATCTTACAAAATGTTCGACCATGTGAAAACTCATTGAACAAGAAAATTGTATAAAATTTAATATCATGCAAATAAGATGTGTGCATATTATTCATTTTGCAAGTATCAAAATATATTCAAAAAATATTTACATATCTGAATTCTAATAAAATATTTCCGAAAGGTATAGCAAATCTCCATGCTCGTCATTTCTATTTTGCGTGCTTAAGGCTTTGCTTTTGGTAAGATCAATATTTTGACGTCAATTTTTGTTTTTACATTCTGCATTTTCATTTGAAAATAAATTGTATTAAATATACAATGTTCAATGAATAAAATATAGTGTTTTCCGACTATACAAATACGTGCGATGAGTTAATTCCACCGAGAAACGACTGCAATTTTCACATGAAATGCTGAGTTTCAGTTTTAATATTTTGTAAAGCAGTAAAGAACGTGACTAAAAATTCTTCATTCGTGAGATATATGTTTTATTGCTGAGGAAGCTCAGATTTATATAATTTTTTCAGCTTTTTTTATTTTTACTGAATAGTAAAAATGTTTCTTACTCTTTCAGGAGTATGCTAGTGTTAAAATTGTCTTGCGCTAAAAATGCTTAATAATGAGTTTGCTCGGAGACGGATGATTAATTGTAAATCTTTTACCATGAATTAACTTTGTAAAGAAACAATATTTCACATAAAATGCAAAATTTTCAATTATAATATTCAAAAATTAAATCTTTACTGGTGTTTTTATTACCTTGCATATGCCATCATCATTATTTATTTAATTAACGTTACTTTAGAATAGCATATACTGCAGATTCGTTTACATCATACCTTATTCACAGTCGGGTAATTAAAATAAATTGTACATAATTTTTGAATGATCTAGATTTCCGTGTCACACCAAGAATTTATCATGAATATTTCTTGTAGAGAAACGCAGTTATGTAATCGAATGCAGCCATAGAAATCATATCTACAATAATAAACGTTCACTTGCATTTAGTTTTAATGCGTATTTAGCAACAGAGGTGAAAAATGATAAAACTACTACATGAGTTTTTTAAATTTATTTTTAAAACCATATGTTTTAACTATAGTTCGTTTGAAAATTAAAAGTAAATAGTACTCACAATTTGCTTATTCTAATAATAAAAATAGTATTATGAGTAATCCATGATATAAAAATATTACATGCTATATCATATTTAAATTGTTCATTACGAGTTGCCTGTTCAAAGTATTAAATCTGTTTGCTAAGCGTCGTTTTCAGTTCACAAAATGTTTCCTAACTAAAAAACAATTACAAACCAAACAGAAAATTGAGTTTTAAAACTTCACGTAGAGCAATATAATAGCTTTATTCCAAAGGCCAACTTTTGTATTAATAAGTAAATAAAATACACTAAACTGACAGTCAAAATCAATTGAATTTTCGAAACTTCAATTTAATTTGCTGTCAGGGCGATTGCTTGTCTAGACTGACAAGAGCCCATATTTATCATATAATTTACTCACCGATCTGAAACTCTAAAAAAGAACTTCATTTTCTATTTTCTAAATTAAATGCACTTCAGTTTCATTTCACATTTAGTCATCAAGATGAATCACTACTGTACAGAAAATGTATAGTTTATTTAAAACATTTCTACTATGTTTATCAATACTGTCAGATAGCTTTCTGTGAATCAAAATTTTTATATCCAGAATATTATTATTATGGTTTACAGCAATTCGATGATGTTATACATAATATTTATATTCAAAGAATTTTGTATATTTAAAATTCGTGTGTATGAAAAATGCAAACTTATACATCGTATGAAAGAATTTATTACATATGACAAGATGCAATGTTAAATAGACTTGCAAATTATGTGACGAAGCATATTTTATTATTATATATAATTATATTTTTACATAGTGATGTCTCAATTTATGGGCATACTCGTACTGTGCACATATTTTATTCATGATGTGTTTAAAATATTTTGAAAGGTAATAGAAAAAAATATTTGTTTTATGAGTTTTCTTCTATTTTTTTAAATCACGAAGTATTTTTTCGAGAAAGTGATGGAGAACTTTAATTTTTATAAAACTATAAATTTTCATGATAAAACCATATTTCAGATTCTATCTGTTGTGAAATCTATGGTATCTAGGCTGTTGTACAACTTTCGTGTACCTGTATCTTTTCTATTTTTACGTCCTGCCTTTGATAGCTAATTGCTATCGAAAAATGTATACAAACCTCGTTTCGAAAGTTCGCTTTCCTCTAAAATTCATGTCGATTCTATTTTAGTCAAATTAGTGCCTTATAGCTTTATAGTCTTCGCCTATACAGAATTCCTTTGTGACCCATATATACCTTGATTACGAAAGGTTACGCTTGGCTTGAATAATGTATGAATTAGGATCGAATATTAATAGTAGAGCCGCGGAATAGTTTGCAGAATTTTCTTAGTATTCGTACTAAAATGCTTATTAATAAAACTATCTACTTTAGGGAAGTCAAACAACCATTTATTAAAAGCTTTCCGCTTTTCTTATAACACACACATACATTTTCTTCAAAATGTTGCAGAGTCGGTTTTAATCCATATTGTGTTTTGAAGTATTAATGTGGTCACCGAGCAAATTATTTTTGTGATGTTGTAATTTCTATATTAAGTTCTGGCTCGTTTGTCCTATGTAAGTTAAATTAAATCTAGGCAGTTAATTTATTATTATTCATATAATACTAGGTCCATAATTTTTGGTTGAAACGTACTATTATTGATTTTTCTAATATTGTGCGATTGGAATACCAAGTATAAATTAAATATGTGCTCGTTTTAAATTGTATAGAAATTATTATTAAAGCGATCGTTTAATTATTGCGGAAAAGTTTATGTAAATATTTGTAGTAGTTCAGGAAAAAACAGCTATTACGTAGAGGCAGGTCACCTCCAATCAATCAATTCATTAATTTATTGGAAACTTTTTATAAAATTGTCATTGACATGAATTAAATTTCAAAATAAAAAAAGGCGTGATAAGGATATTATTGGCTTAAAAAAATGTTTTCTATTCCTCTGTTTTCAAATGCTTGTTAAATAACAATATTTCATATATTATGTATATTTTAGTATTTGAAACCTATTGTGTTTTATATGCAAATGACTTGGCAAGGATTTGCAGCCACTCAGTCTGGTTCTCATATGTCAAACAGTTGTTTGAAATGTAGATTTTCTGGAAGTAGTTCAACATAGCAATGTCACATTTGAATTTGTAATAAATTCACCTGTGCAGAATTTGAAAATTCAGCTATAGTTTTCATTTACCTAACTATTTAATTATAGTATTCAATTTAATATATTACTAATAAATTTTTTTAATTTAGTAATTTGGCTTACTTTGACTGATCAAGTTAATTCTATTTTGGTGATTTATTATTATATAATTCTAGTTAGATTTTGCAACTGAAAGCAAAAATGTAGAAATAAATACTCCATTCCCATATGAACCGATAAACAACTATGAAATATTTTTGGAAACTTAAAAACAACTAACTTTGTAATAGTGGCGGGCAAATTTCTGAAATATTTCTTACGATATTATGTAAAATTTGATTTTTTTAACTTAATTGCTGCAATTTGTTTAATACAAAAACCATTAGACAAATATTGCTAGAAAAATATAAATAAACTCAGAGTTTTATACTATTCATGTAATACAAACTAGGAACAATGTATTTGATAGGATTTTTGATATACTATCTTTTATCAGCTTGGTACCAATAAAACTAATTTATTATTGTCATATTGTATTATTCGCTTATACATTCGCGGGGCAAAATAAACCAATCCTCCAAATTTCATGAAATTGGTAAATATGATAGTCATTGATACTTACAGATTTATTATTAGCTTTCAAAAGTTTTCCTTGAAGTAACAGTTAAGCACACTGCCTTGTGTGGACAGGGTCGTGAGTTCGATTCTCCGCTCTGGATAACTTGACATCATTCAGAAGTGATATCAATTTTTACTTCAAAACTCAGATCAAAAATGTGTTCTCAATTGAAAACACATTTTTGATCGGGTAAATGGCAATGTGAAATCTCTCACACCATTCTTCCCTGAATCGAGTTAAAGTTTAACTCAGCTCAGGAACCCCGCCCTAGGCCAGTACTACCCATTTTTTATAATCCAAAAGTATAAATACAATGCATATTATATTTTCATAGTCAAGTTTTTTTTACATTAAGTTGTCTTTTGCTAAATTTACAAATATAATTCAATCTCAATTATTTTTTTACAATAGCTTATTTTCTCCTATCGCTCCATCTACTAATATTATTTGATAGCGAAATTCAGACTACCACATCACACTATGACGGCCTTTTGTTTCATAATCGCATTAAAGTTATGCTGAAGTGAAACACGAAAGCTTTCGGGAAATCAATAATCTGGACATTGATGATTTGTATTCATTGCGTCACAATGATCTATCGCTTATTAATGGGGAATTTCAGACTCAATGGAAACATTGAGACATGAATTATTAAGTCATGTAATAAAATTGGCAACACATATATTTAGTCAAGGTCATCAAAAAGTATATTTTTGCCAAAAAATCCGATTTGCTAATATCGCGTTTAGTCAAAATTTTGTAAATCGTCACCAAAGATTTAGTAGATTCCCGACAAAGAAGTTAATGTTTCCCAGAAAATTCGATTTGGTAATTTTAACGTTTTGTAAATCGGCACCAAATCAAGTGTGTGCTAGTGTATTTAACTGAAAGTTTAACCATTCATTGCGGTTTAATTTAATCGACTTGTGCGACGATTGTCCTAGTCGTTTGTTTTAGTTACCAGATGAGAGTAAAGTTTTTCTTCTTGTTTTTTTAACCCAAATGCCCGTGTCTTAGACAAAAATCTTGAATCGATTATAAAAATTCAAAAGTTCAAAAGATATTACGAAAATTCTTATTATCAATATCTTTACTACCACCAACAATGTAGGACTATAATTATGAACTTTCACACTTTTTTATATTGAACGACTAAGAACGCGGAAAGGGCGGACACAGAATCTCGAGAGGATAGCTTTTTGAGCAAAAGTTCAAGAATATATGAGATATCATTAAAGTTCTCTCCGAAATAGTTTTATGTCATTGAATTAAATTTAATTTTTCATCTTTCAAATTCACCTTTTATGAACATGCACTATTAAATGTGATGATCTAGTGAGCAATGTTGTAAACATTTTATATGACTAGCAAGCATCATTATCTGTATTTGAGAATAGGATTATTGCAATAGATAAATAATCATCAAACAAATTCCACTCTTAGATATATTTTTAATATTAGATGTTTTGCATTTTTGTTACTGACAATTATATGATTTTTGAAGAAAAGTTTACGCTGTTTATTGTCAAATTATAAAAATTTTGTTTTGCTTTCTTAGCTGAAAAAAAGCAAAATTTAAGACAAAATTTGTTTATTTATAATTTAAGTTATATAATATTTGTTTGTTTTTTAAGTATAAGCATACTTCTCTGTCCAAGTTTTATTCGAGTTTACTTTGTGTGAATGAGTTTTTATTATTATTATTATTATTTCATTATTTGTTCGTATCATTTCTAATATGATCATTATTAATGAAGTGAAAAGTTATTTATCATCTGCATATCGTTTTCTTAAATTTTAGCGCTGAAATAGTAAAAGTAGTAATCATTTGCTAAACAAATTATTTACTCTGGTCAAAATTAAATACTAAACTCAATTTTTTATGTATTTCGTTATACTTGTTCGTTGAATATTTATTCGATGCGTTTCATTTATTTTTTTGTTAAACGTTGAACGATTTACGTTGATTAATTTTTTGGACATTAATACATAAGAAAGCACTTCAGTACTTTTTTACTAGATGTTCATAATTATAAAATTAACTACTTTTCTGAATATGAAATTATATTATACAAAAAATAAAAAATATCAAGTTTTTATTCAAGTTTGTATACTCGTATATGTTTTTGTTTGCTTAGTGTTACAAAGATTTTTTCATAAAATATATATTATATATTTTATGAAAAAATGGCTATAAAATTATATATTTTATATCGCTGGATAAAAGACTCATTTTATTTTTCTACATAAATTATTTTTGAAATATTTTGTTGTGCAAAATATAAACTTATATTTAATTTTTAACTAGTAAAAATTATAAGTATAAACAAAATTCTACATTAAGAATAATCACCAAGAAACTATTACTGTAATACGTTCATCTATAAGTTTGATATAAGGTAAAATCTACACTTAAAACTGGAAAAGAAAATATGATGACTCTAAAGCTTTATATGTTGACATTACCCGAGATTCTGATCTCTTTGAACTGATGTTTGGGACAGAATGAAACTGAAACTGAATACTCTAATCTCGACGTCGTATCGATTTCAATTTATTCCACTAGCGGGGTGCCTATAATACTATAATTTGAATTCAAAATAAAAAAAAACTTTTCAATAGCTTTTGCTATGAATGGCAAATGTTTCAGTAGAGCAACGACCTACTGGATCAATAAACGCTCTAGCTCGCGGAGAGTGCGCGCTTTATTTCCGTTTTCGCAAAATTTGCGATTATGTCATAAATAATTTATAGTTTTTGCCACCTGAATTTGCTTCATAGAGTATGTATTCCAGTAAATATTTATACCTATAAATGTAATAATAGAACGTTCAGCAATTGTGATTTACGTATGAGCCGAATATATGCAAAAATGCATTTTATATGAACATTGTGTGAAAGTGATGTATAATTTATTGCGAAATATAGAGTTAGGTTTATATATAGCATTTTTAAATGATTGGGATATTTTTGCTCTATGCTGTACTTGCTTATTATCGAGAATAGTGTATACTTTGAAAATAGTTCTTTAATTTTTGCTGCAAGAGATTAAGTAATCACTTTTAATCCACAATCATTTATTTTGCTTGCTAATGAATATAATGATCTTGTCATCGAAGAAAAATTAACAGAAAAAAATAATTCAATAAAGTTTAATGAACTTATAATTATATACAATATACGAATTTTTATATCGCATTTTCTATTTGTTAATTTTCTAATCTTTCTAAATTTTTAACGTTCTTGAATAATACTTATGCTTGAATTAAATTAATATAAAGCAAAAAAATAAGAACAGTATAATATTCATGTTCGTACTGGGCTTATACTTAATTCGCACATAACATTCATACTCTTCAAAAAAAACTACCGAATTATTTACATTTTTAAAAGCTAACATTTTTTTTTTTTTTTTTGTTTCTGCTATCAATCTTATCTTTGTCCTTTCTTTGAACAGAGATCCTAATTTGGTGTGCATTTTTTATAATCTGTTCTGATAATTATGATTTTTTGTGATGAATATTTTTACCAATGACTTATTATATTTTTGTTATATTTTATAATATATTATTTATGGGCAACATAATAGTTTCGTGTTTTTAATTTGATGATATTTTCACCTTTTGCATTAATGGACATCAAGGGTACTTTCATTTAGATTCACTTTTGTTGCCCACAAATATTTTTTAAGCTCTAATGGATACTAATACTGCTTGATATCAAAAAATATGCCAACTGTAATATGAACCATAAACCTTGTGGTTGGCTGAATCTTTACCACTTAGACTACATACCTACGCCAGTACTTTTCTACATTAGATATATTTGTTATTGCTCTGTTCAAATAAATAACTTTCATATATTTATAACAGTAATCTATTCATAATTTCGCATCCATGTAGATTATTTATACATTTATTTTATGTAAAGTTTATTTGGAAATCCAATAAAACTATACGATTTTTTATATTGTTATCTATGAAATCTCTCTTTTTTATATTTTCTGCATTCAGAACCTTACGTCCTATAAGCTGTTGGGCTGAAACTTCTCCTTACTTCGTATTTTTTAGATGGTAACCCAATGGTTAATCCATCCATATTTGATGATTGTTGTTATTAGAATTAATCTAATATGGCTGACTTTTTATTGGTGCAGCAATGCCGGGCAAAGGCTATTTTCACTTGGAAACATAACGCTATCTATTTTTCCAAGCGAAAATCGTTGTCACTGCTGTCTGACAACAGGCTGCTCGAAGTGGGTATCGAACCCGGGACCTCTGATGGGCAAGCCCGAAATCTCTATAAAATCTGTTTTTTTTTCATGCACTATAGCCCACGGATCTGTTATTATGTATATTTGATATTTCCCGTAATAATATATGCGATTTTAAATTTGGGAACAATAATATATCTGTCAATGACCTTGTCGAGTCAGTCAAATGAGCAACGGTGTTTGGTCATTCAATAATAAATTACTGTAAGACTACTAAACAATTTATATTATTTGTCCAAACGTGATTTGTCGTCGCCGCAAAAATCTCAGACGTTATTTACCTAGAGCAAATGTGGTCAACTCACAAACATAAGATAAATGATCAATGGTAAATTCAAAATTAAATGAAAGTTCTACGAATTTGTTAAAGTTTGTAACGGATGTATTTCTGGAATATTAATACTGCCAAATTTATTTCAAAAACATCATAAATTGAAAACGTTGCCCCTGATTACTGTCCCTTACTCCTTTATAAGTACTATTAACTTTTTGAAAAATTCATAATATGTGCTTTGCAATACTTTTTCTATGAAAGATTATATGACTATCACCACAAAGAAATGTATAAAGCTGTTCTTAATAATATATTTCACGTCATATGACTATACATCTAAAGGCATCAGATGTCAAATCCACGTCCAGTTTTCAGCTATAATCTTATTCAGGCGGATTATTCTTGGATTTGTTCTGCACTCTTTGCATTAGGTTTATGTTTCACATATGAAAAGTTCAAATATTTGTTCGAAATATTTTCATGGGACACAAGAAAAGACGATAAATGCGACTTGTAATGTATTAAAACCATAATGAATAGGATAATTTGTTTATGGGTTTGATATTTACAAATTTGATACCAATAATTCAAGTATCTTATTTATCTTCATTTATATTATATCTGGTTATGTTTTATTTGATGTCTAATTGGTATATTGTGATATATTATTTCATATTAATTGCACATTGTCGATGAATTGCACCATAGTACCTTAGTGGTTAGAGCTATGATCACTAGTGGCATCACTTGAAAATAGAGATAGAATATTATAGTAATTTTAATTATTATATCAATCTGATATATATTTTTATATTGTTACACTGGCCCAAAACTTTGACTTCCTTTGCCCTAAATAAATTTTACTTAGGTGACTTTAGCTAGCAACCGGCGAAGTAATTTGAGGACGAGCGCTTTCTAAATTGTTGTGATTAATCCTCGGTAGAAACTTTAATGAGGATCATCGCTTCATCTGCCATATGCGTCAGGGCATTATGTACTATGTAAATGTGAAGACAAATTTGGCAATTCGCCAAACACCAAAAATAAAGCTTGACACTTGACCTTGGATGATAAAAGGAGTTGTAATGGCAAATCGATACTGATGATAGGAAATATCTGAGGGCAATCTTATGTGGAGTAGTGAAATTTTATTACTGTATCGAAATTACTAACTGCTATATACATAAGGACATGTGCTAAAAAGTACATATACATTATATTTATAGTAAATCAGAGTTTCCGTCTTTATGAAAAATTAAAAGAGATGAAAAAGCTAGGACGTTTAATTATATTTAAAATTTTATCATAAAATAGTTGGACAGTGTTTGTATCTACTACTACTTATATACTAATTATTTTTCATATTTCGTATATAAGTAGTATATATACCTAGGAATATATATATATATAATATATATATATATTATATATATATATATATATATATATATATATTGTTTCTTGGGCATCCATCCAGTAAATTAAAAACAGATACGTAATACATTCTCCAAGCTGACAACATGTTCGTTTGGAATAAGCTTTTTTATAATAAAATATATTATTTATTTTAATTTTACAATTTTTTAAAATTTATCATAACTCGACGTTTTATCAATTTTTTGTTTCATTTTTATTTTTTCGTGCAATTTCGTGTGTTTTTATGTTTTTTTTTTCAAATGTATTTGTATGCACTGAAGATGGGTCAAATCAAGACCCGAAACGTATGTTCTCTGTTTTTAATTACTGGATGGATGCCCAAGAAATAATTTTATCATATTATTTCACCATCTGAAGAAAAACTTCTCGCTTTATTATATATATATATATATATATATATATATATACATATATATATATATATATATATATATATATATAGGTAAAAATGGCCCTTGCGACCAATATTGCAAAATGTGTCATCAAATTAAAAAAGCATAAAGACAATCATTGGTTTGTCTTTAAATGCATATTATACAATGCACCGAATATTCTGATTTCTGTTCCAAAAAATTAAAAATTTAATGATGTCTAATTTTATGCTAAACTCAATAGTAAAAAATGGAGATAATTCGATGATTGTAGAAGTTCTAAATCTTCAAATTATTTAAGAGAATGAATATTGTGTATCAACCAAGTATGAACGTGGATATATCTTATTAAGTAAATAAGTAGAAATTTAATTCTGTTAATCTTACATAAAAATCATTCAACAATATTAAAAACTTATAAATAATGTAAATAATTGATCAACAAACAGTAACTTTAAAATAAAAAGAATCAAAAAATTTTGAACTGTTGGCTAATTTAATTACATGATCTACTAATATTTTATATAATTATTTTTTATAATTAGTAAATATACCTAGGTATCTATATATATATATATATATATATATATATATATATATTTATATGTATATATATATATATACACCTGTGTGCGTCAATCTTGTCAAACTATTTTCTAATCGTATTACACCAACCTTTTCTACTGTTACTGAGTGAGCCATAAACCTTGAACTTAATTTAGAAATATATTAGTGTTTGGCCACATTAGAAATTTGTGTTGACAATTTTGTAATATTAATATAAATAGTAATATCTGACATAATAATAGACTGTATAATATTTAGCATATGAATTTGCAGATATCATATTATTGTAATGAGAACTTCAACTTGTAAAGCATTTTCTCAAAATATATTGTTGTATATGGCAATTTATTATGGAATTGTTTTGTGTTAAGCAGTTATATCTGCCAATAAGTTGTCCATATTGAAAGCTTAGATTAAGTAAAATTTCATAATTTTAAATACAGTTTTATAAATTCCTACGTTTAACTGCATCTTGATTAAAAATTTCACATGCAGTTTTATTTACTTACAAAATATTTTAATTAATAAAACAAATTTGTTTTTCCAGCGTAAAGTTTGCTATTATTATTCATATCAATCAAATGAATAAATAGTTTTATATTTCTATAACATATGTTTATATAATTTTTGTTTTGTTTTAGTGGTTCACAAAACAATCTCTGCAATGGAAGTATCGCCGCAGCCCATCAATTGGTCCGGAAAATTCCAAATAACACTAGTCCGAACGGTTGTCGAAAACCCATGGTGACATTATCCCATTTACCCAGGAGGCCACCGGTTGATGTCCAATTTTTAGACACTTCCTATTCAGTATCTGAAGGTAGACAACGTGGATACAAGACGATCTTGAAAGGAATCAATGGAAAATTTCGGTCGGGAGAATTGACTGCTATTATGGGCCCATCAGGAGCGGGAAAGAGTACTCTTATGAATATTTTAGCTGGTTATAAGTGAGTATGAATATAATAAATATTTTTTCTAATAAGTCGTTAGCATATGCTGTATACCATCTCTTTTATAGTTTTATCACAGTTTCAACGGGGTTGAAACATATTTTTAAAGCTTTTAAAACATTTTGGCATCGTAGATGGAAAAATCCACATGACATCACAAGTACATATAGAAAAATATATACATCATAGCCGCCAGGCGTATATCTTCACATTAGCATAATTTTGCACAAAACTTTTGACAATGTATTACTTAAAACTGAAATAATAGAAGTGAAAAAGCAGAATATTATGAAAAACCTCTTGGAAATATTTTATTGGATTTACATACATATTTTATTCACACCTATCTTCAAGTCTTATTGATGTCCATTTCAAATGCGAAACTAGCAGCAATGATACAGCTCCAACCAATTTATGAATATTATTATGGCGGCTTATCATGTATCTACAATATAATTTCATTTACTTTCAATAAATACATTCCAACTAAATCTACAACTATGTACAACTACAACTAAACTGTAAATTGTATGGAAAAATGCTTCCAAGACCACCTTTTTCATTTCCTGAAGTTTTGGTGTAAATTAACATTTAGCGAATATTTGTTGAATATCAACAATTTACTTTTGACAATGAATTTCTATTTCCTTAAAATATATATATATATATATATATATATATATAATGTATATATGTATTTTGCATATATATATATATATATATATATATACATTATATACAATATAGTGAAATAGTATATATTAAATATATACATACTCGTACATATATTTTGTGGTTTTATATTTTACGTGAACTATAACATTTAATTCCATGAAACAGATGCATTTTAATTTATGTTATGATAAACTTACAAATATAATTCTCATATAACATAAAACAACAAAGGATTACTCGATGGAATGATATTTTCTATTATGAATTTCCATCTTTCATCACGTTGACTTTTTAGATAAAATATATTTCATATTGCGTTTCTTTTTTCTTTGTACTGCGCATGTCGTTAGATTGTTATTATCATATATATGATTGCGGAATTTGAAAATATTTTATTCTTTAGAATCAGTGATGGTCATTAAATTTCAGAAATACATCTAATATAATTTTAAATTTTCTGCTGCACTTCTTTTATGATCGTAAATTATATTACTTGCCGGATAATAAATGATTTAAATGTTTTTCATTTAATGCTTAATGGTGAAAATAACTCTGAAATTATTAAATGATATGTGTATCTATGAACTGAGAAAACAGAATTTCAGTTTGTTATTGAAGTTATAATTTCGGTTTACTATTAATTATTATCCATCGGTACTTACATACTTTTTTCATTTTTCAGAACATCTCATCTTAGTGGATCAGTTCTAATTAACGGCAAAGAACGTAATCTACGCCGTTTCCGAAAACTCTCATGTTACATTATGCAAGATGATCGCCTTCTTCCCTACATTACAGTGCGCGAAGCCATGATGGTGTCTGCCAATTTAAAATTAGGGAAAGACACACCGCACAATGCAAAAAGAATTGTAGTCGATGAAATTATTGAAACATTGGGCTTAGTAGAATGTAGCAATACTAAAACATTACATCTATCAGGCGGACAACGAAAAAGATTGTCCATAGCACTGGAATTAGTTAATAATCCACCTGTTATGTTTTTTGATGAACCTACATCAGGATTAGATTCTTCTACTTGTTTTCAATTAATCTGCTTGCTTAAGTCTTTAGCAAGAGGTGGTAGAACAATAGTATGTACAATACATCAGCCTTCTGCAAGACTTTTTGAGATGTTTGATCATCTCTATATGCTGGCGGAAGGGCAGTGTATATACCAAGGGAGAGTTAATGGATTGGTTCCATTTTTGGCTTCTTTGGGATATGAATGTCCGAGTTATCACAATCCAGCGGATTATGGTGAGTACGCTTAAATGTTGATTACATGATTTAAATTGAATTTATTTTTGATACGTAGAATATAATATTAATATTGTTTTATTTTATTTAGTTATGGAAGTTGCATGTGGCGAGCATGGCGAATGTGTCCACAAGCTTGTGATGGCGGTCAACCACGGCAAATGTAATGTTTGGAACCGCGAAACAGCGCGACCGCCTCCAATAACAAACGACATTATGAAGAAAGAATTACCGCCAATCCCGAAATCCAACGAAAAAACCTCCAACAAAGATAACACTATTGTAAATATACCAATGAATGGCGATACCACCAATCCCAAACAACTGAACGCTGCCAACTGCACTACTTCATTATTAGATTCTAATGAAAGCGTAACAACGATGCCAACCAGAACTGGATTTCCGACATCTGGATGGCAGCAGTTTTGGATTTTGTTAAAACGAACATTCTTGACGATATTCAGAGATCAAACCTTGACGCAAATGCGACTGGTATCGCATGTAGTAGTTGGAATTCTAATAGGATTGATTTATTATGACATCGGGGACGAAGCTTCCAAAGTGATGAGCAATGCTGGATGTGTATTTTTCACAACTATGTTCACCATGTTCACAGCTATGATGCCAACAATTTTAACTTGTAAGTTTCTTATACTTTTTATTGATTATTTATATTACTTAATTTTTTTTAAATTTTTGTCGGAAGCATAATGAATGATTAAGATCATTTTATGAAAATATTTAATAATACGCCTAAAGCCATTTGTACTATAATTACATTCATGAATTATGAATCCGTTTGTAATGGCTGCATTTCTGGACAATATTTATTTGTACTCGTATAATACGCTGCATGGCATATAATATACTAGTATTTGTAGTATAATATGTATTATTTTTTATTGTATGTATAAAAAGACCCTTTACAGAGAGGATTTTGTCGAGGTTTAAATTTTTGCTATTGCTACACCTGCCAATGATATCTAAACCTTGCGCAAAATGTTCATTATTTCCTCGAAATACTTTGATTTTGAAAACAATTTGTAATATAGTTGTAATCTTGGCACATAAGCTTATTTTTTGAATAATATAAATAATAATTATTTAACTGAAATTCAATTTAAGAAAGAATAAAAAAATGTAATTTTACTTTGAACATTCTTACATTCAATACATCCGTTAAATGTGAATAATATAAATACAATAGAAGTGATATTATAGTTATAAAGTTTACCATAAAAATATTTTTAAAATAAATCATTCATATTTTCAGTTCCAACAGAAATGGCGGTATTTATAAGAGAACATTTGAATTATTGGTACTCCTTAAAGTCATTTTATTTGGCCAAAACGATTGCAGATCTACCATTCCAAGTAAGTAATTTTTCACATTCGTTACGATTTATCTTAAAATGGTGATACCCTGACATACGAGTCAATAAAGCGATTAGTTGCTTTTACATACGAACAAAAGTTTTCTTGATAAATGTTAATAGAAAATGGATATATGAAAATTTTTATCATTTGTAATAATGATTTTCCTATCGTAGAAATATTTTGGCTATTAAGTGAATTATTTAATAGTTAGTCATTGCACTTATATATGCACGGAACGAATTAAACTAGTCTGTCGGGGTACCGCATAAATACAAATTATACATATTGATCAACATTGACTCATTGCATAAATATTTGTAATTTATTTTAGTTAATATAGTAAAGAAATATGTACTTTATATTTCTTTGGAAACTACTTTACATTATTGTAAAAATAATAGTAATGAATTATTTTCACATATTGCTTTAATTTGCTATCAATAAACCTTATTAATTCATTTTTCTCATTAAAGGTTGTGTTCACAAGCGGTTATGTCTTAGTAGTCTATTACATGACATCACAGCCTCTAGAACCACAAAGAGTCTTCATGTTTGTCTCCATTTGCATCCTGACAGCTCTAGTTGCCCAAAGTTTGGGTTTGCTAATTGGAGCAGCTATGAGTATAGAGACAGGCGTTTATCTTGGGCCAATTACTACAATACCAATTGTTTTATTCTCAGGATTCTTTGTCAATTTTAATGCCATACCCGGCTATTTAAGCTGGCTGACGTATGTAAGTTATGTTAGATACGGATTTGAAGGTGCCATGTATTCTGTATATGGATTCGACAGACAGAAACTGAAGTGTTCTGAAGCTTATTGCCACTTTAGAAGTCCCAAGAAATTCCTTAAAGAAATGACTATGGACCAAGCAGTGTTTTGGGTTGATGCCGTTGCTTTATTCGGGCTATTCATATTTTTAAGGTTGGTAGCTTATTTAGTACTGAGGCTGAAGTTAAGATCTATTCGCTAATGCTATTTCCACATTTCAAACATATTATTATCGCTCATAAGTAAAAAATATTTGGTTCTATTCAATTGATACGGAACGGATATATTACTAGGAATAAGTGGTGCTAGATTGTACTTATATTTATCATATCTATATTATGAAAATGTAAATGGTTTATGAGATTTTTATAGAAGTTAGATATGCTGAATATTATTAATTTGTGAGTAAATATTTAGCCTGTGAAGAGATAATTTTATAGAAACTGAGAACCATTAATATTAAGTTAGGTTACTTGTGATAAGTGCAGTATTTTAATTTTAGAGCAAATAATATCTCTGTTAGCAATTTTAGTATTTATCTAGTACTGCTTCATTATTTTCAAAATTTCTAAGGAAATGAGGATTTAGCAACATTGAGTGTTTCAAAACACTATAGACTGAATCGTATGTTGTAATATCAACTAATATTGCAATTTTTTTCTTGTAATCGAATTTAATTACCACATTACATATCACACTTTTTAGTTTTAAATTAGAATATTATTTTGATATTTTATGTTGTTTACATAAAAAGTAACATCTTGCCTATGACATAGTATATAAGTAATTGAAAGCCATTATTTAGAATTATATAATACAACATGAAACTATACATTACAAGAATAAGTTGAAAGCGTTTATGTGTTTTATGTTTTGAACCGTAATACTAATATGTAATTGAAAATGTCATTTTAATAATAAATTAAAATGAACATTTTCTTTATAAATAAATCTTATTTTCTAAGAAGAATCTTGTATAAAACTTTATAAAAGCTATATTATTTTTCACCATGATCATAGAAGTTGTAAGTAAATGGTATTGATGATTTCATTCACAGAACATGAACTTTCAATTAACGGTTTTGCATACCAAATTATTTTTATCTATATAGTAATTAAAATAATGTTATCTTAATACTTTTAAATACATTTATTGGAAACATTAATCCGCTTCATTCAAGCTTGGCTCGACTTTACGATATTTAAATAATATTTTTTCTACTGAAAAAATGGATATTGCAGATGTTTTTTAAATTAGATCCAAGATTATTGAAGTCTTAAAATCAAATTTTACTATTGACAATGAAAATTATCAATAACTCATTCAATCAAATAATGTTAGTCAAATGAATATATATTCAAAATTGTTATAACATATTATTCCTGCATTATATATTACTAGACTATAAGTATGTACACCACCAATATTTTATATTTTTTATAATTGATGTAAAATTGAACAAATGGATGTGTATGTTTGTGAGTGTATGAATTAAAATAGTATATATAATTTATCATTAATCATGCTAGATCTATTTTATATATTGATGTGTTAGTACCTACATTTTATATAAGAGGAGAATTTACTTTTGTGATACGAATTTCTTAGTTTAGATTTGTCATATATACATAATATGAATTTATATTGTTTATATCATAATGTAGTATGCGATGAACGATATTGCATAAGATTGTTTATGATATAAAATATTACATTACATATAAACCATGTTATAATAAAAAGTATATACAAGAACATATTTTGTTTTCATATATTATATTTTTGGAATTCTCATTTATATTACAATTTTTATCGTTTCAATTGCACGTGATTCGATATTAATCTACGAGAGGCAAGTAAAAAATAAGGTTCGAACATTTTTTTCAGGGTTGAGGTATTTTTTATTGCAATAAATATGTTTACTTAAATATGTATGATCTTTCAACGCATTTTTTCTAACAAGTTATCCACTTCTGAAAACCCGCTTCGAAGAACTCCGCCGCTAGGCCGCCAATGTGCTTAAAGACTGTACTGAAGCGTTGTCCATCCAAGTGTTGCTTCAATTTCGAGAACAAGTGGAAGTCGATGGGAGCAAGATCATGGCTGTATGGGGAAATTTAACCCACCGATCACACACCTTGTGATAACCAAGTTTTTCAGTCAAAATGTTGTCGATGGTTTTTTCACAAACCTCAGGAACCTGTAAAGCCAACTCCCGAAGCGTTACTTTTTGATCCTCGAGGAGAATGCGCTCAATCTTCGCCACGACTAGAGATGGGCTTATCAAATCCGAAGCCGGATTGACTCGGATTTGACGCCGCTTCAGGGAGGAGTTATATCCGTGAATAATGTTGAATATTTTAATAATGTGTGAATATTTATGTTAATATTTGTGAATTTATTAGAAAAATTATTTTATTGATATTTTTTAATTTTATTTTATTTTATTAAGCGCGCTTAACAACTCCACGACTTCGACAACTTTGAAACCGAAATACTCGACACAAATGTATTCTATAGTGCGTTGTTTATGCATATAAGGATTTGTATTCATTCAAATTTTGTTGTATTCTTCATTGAATTTTTTGAAATGAAAATTTATGAATAAAATAAAATTAAAAAATATCAATAAAATAATTTTTCTAAAAAATTCACAAATAAATGACGAGTTGTAAAATTTTTCGGTTGACCACATGATCGACTCAATGACTCGTAATTTTAACAGTGTTGACAAAAGTAAAAATGCAAAACTTGAGAATCAAATTCAATTTAATTATTTTCTTTTGATGATAAAATAATTGATTTTTTGGGATAATTTTATATAAAAATGATGTAGTAAACTTTGTAATAAAAAACAAAACATTTATCATAAAATATTTTCACCAAATAATAATACTTCTGCTTTCTAATTTTTTCTTCTGCTATTTCCATTCGAGAATTAATATTATATCGGGTAGTTCGATTAGCATATTATTACCTTTACACAATTATATAATTGTGTAAAAGTAAAAAATTTAATACTATATATTTTTTGCTGCTTAAATACTATTGACGTCACTGATATATTTTGCACAAGTATTGTTATTTCAGGCTATGGAAAAACCAAATTAAATGTATTTTGTTTTGTGTATTTTTCGGTATGTATATTCCTGAATGCCGTCATTCACGTCCAAAGATTGTCGTAGTTAGAAATATGACCCCTTACACTTGAACACAATTTCATTGTTCTGTATCTTTGAAGTAATACTTTTGTATTTTCTGGAAAAAAAAACGTATACCTAAAAGGTCATAAAACTGCCTTTGAGACGAGGAAGCGACAGCTTGCTTCCCAAAGCAAAAGTGCAGTAACAGATGATTTACGTTTTATGTACAGACAGTACCAGTTTATGGAAGTCGGATATGACAAATCCGATGAGACAACTCCACTCGGATTCACTCCGAGGGAGGAGTTGTATCGGAGTGATAACTCCGGAGTGAGTTACCCATCTCTACTCTGCACCATTTGCGGACGTGCTGGACGCTGATGCAAGCTTTGCCATAAACTTCTTCCAACTGTCTATGAATTTCAATAGGAGCAAGCTTCTTCGCGTTTAAAAATCGAACTAGCTGTAAGTGGAATTCTGTCTTAAGGCAATTAAGGCATCGTGCCTTAAGGCAAATTGCTGAAACTTCCCGTACCAAAAATTATTTTTTTTTAAAAACGATTAACATTTTTGAAAAAAATTTACTTCGAAAAAATAAGATTTTTGAGAAACTATAAATTGGACAAAAAATTACTTTTTTTGAAAAAATTTTTTTTAAAAAAAAAAAAATTAAATTTCTTTTTTTTTTTGAAAAAAAATGTTTCTTTATTTTGACATATTTTGGAAGATCTGACCTTTTTTCAAAGCAATCGTACTGCTTTACCTGCATAAAGACGAAATATCAAAGCGCGTAAGCGCCGCGTCGCCGTCTAACGCGTAAACATTGGTACGGAACCATAGGAATGTAAACAAAATTCATACTTATTGTTAAAATCTCTATAAAATATCTGATAATTTGATGTGCATATGTCTAATGATCATTTTTGACCGCCAAATGGCATTTTTTTTTACTTTTTTCATTAGATCTCCGAAACCGCTAGACCTGCCTTTATGAAAATTTGGTCAATTCTTCATCTTGTCAATACAAGTAAAACGTTTTTTGACTTATTCAAATTGGACACTCCGTTCTCTTAAAAACTGAGTTACCGTTTTCGGCACTTTTGCCCCGTATCTTTGGAACGGCTAGACCTGTCTTTGCCAAAAACTAATCAGCACGTCTCCTTATCAATACGAATCGAATGTTTTTTGAATTATTCAAATCGGTTGATCCGTGTTCCCGAAATCGTCGACGAAAATTTGTATCCGCACATACATACACACACGCACATACATACATAATACACACACACAACACACACACACACACACACACATACATCCATTTTTCTAAGGTATGCCAAAATGTTCAGAAACCTCTGAAACGCAAAGATATATAAAAATTTTCATTTTCGATTTTTTTGCGATTACTATAACTATCCTACGGGAAGTTAATTACTGAACGGATTTCACACCTGGCGGTGACGGTGATTGCGGGCTCCATCATGGATGGCTGTTAGACTGGCACTAAGGTTTGCAGAGATCTTCCAGGTAGTTGAAATGGAGTAAGAGGCATCAACATTGAAAGCGGTGTTGCAGGATTTGTCCTAGTATCTCGCGCGGCGAGTGTACAGCGTTGGGAACCTTATTTTTTACTTGCCCCTCGTAGTATTGCATTTTGGAATTACAGACCATGATGATGGATGCTACAATTTTAGTATTCTCAATCTAAAAATATAAATGAATGAAATTTAAGTAAAATTAGTGCAATAAAATATTTTTCAAAAACAGTGAAAACTATATATAATTAGAAGGAAAGTGCAACAAGCAATAAAAAAAATTTTGAAATTACTGTACAATATTATGGAACATTAATAAGTATTTCAAAATTTTACTAAATATTTATCAATAATTTTAGTAAAGTTATATTTTTTTAATTGTGATAAAATTGTATTCCAAGTTATTACAAACTAATATAATAATGTTGTATATTAAATATTTTGCGAGAAATGCTTATGAATACTCTAAATAAGATAAAAA
>NW_020539725.1:31111593-31142319 GCF_003426905.1 Ctenocephalides felis | reverse complement strand
TAAATCGCAATTCCTGAACGTTCTATTATTACATTTATAGGTATAAATATTTATTGAAATACATACTCTATGAGCAATAAATTCAGGTGGCAAAAACTATAAATTATTTATGACATAATCGCAAATTTTGCGAAAACGGAAATAAAGCGCGCACTCTCCGCGAGCTAGAGCGTTTATTGATCCAGTAGGTCGTTGCTCTACTGAAACATTTGCCATTCATACCAAAAGCTATTGAAAAGTTTTTTTATTTTGAATTCAAATTATAGTATTATAGGCACCCCGCTAGTGGAATAAATTGAAATCGATACGACGTCGAGATTAGCTAGTATTCAGTTTCAGTTTCATTCTTTCCCAAACTATCAGTTCAACGAGATCAGAATCTCGGCCAGTGTCAAAATATAAAGCTTTAAAGTCATCATATTTTATATATTATAAAAATCATCATCATCATATAAAGATATATCATAAAAATAGTTTCTAGGTGATCATTCTTACCGTTTAATTTTATTTATACTTATAATTTTTACTAGTTAGAAATTAAATATAAGTTTCTATTTCGCACAACAGAAAATTTCAAAAATAATTTAAGTAGAAAAATAAAATTCATATAGCGATATAAAATATATAATTTTATAGGTTATTATGAAAAAATCTTTGTAACACTAAGCAAACAAAAACATATATACTTTTGTATAATATAATTACATAATCAGAT
Source organism: Ctenocephalides felis (assembly GCF_003426905.1). Taxonomy (NCBI): domain Eukaryota; kingdom Metazoa; phylum Arthropoda; class Insecta; order Siphonaptera; family Pulicidae; genus Ctenocephalides; species Ctenocephalides felis. The sequence goes on along the minus strand of NW_020539725.1, from coordinate 31,141,604 downwards.
AATTAGTCAATTTTATAATTATGAACATCTAGTAAAAAAGTACTGACTTGCTTTCTTAATTAATATCCAAAAAATTAATCAACGTAAATCAGAGCATCGCTTATTAGCCAAAAAAATAAATGAAACGCATCGAATAAATATGCAACAAACATGTATAATGAAATACATGTAGAAATAAAGTTTAGTATTTAATTTTGACCAGAGTAAAAAATTTGTTTAGCAGATGATTACAACTTTTACTATTTCAGCGCTAAAATTTAAGAAAACGATTTAAGAAACGAACAAATAATGAAATAATAATAATAATAATTAAAAATCATTTTTAGAATAAAGTAAACTCGAAACAAACGTCGACTGAAAAGTAGAAAAAAAAAACACAACCGATTGAGACTTAAATGTTGAAAAAATAATTTTTGTCATAAATTTTGCCTTTTTTATCAGATTTGATAAAGAAGCTAAACATAATTTTCATAATTTGACAATAGTCAGCGTAAACTTTTCTGCGTAAATCGTATAATTAGCAGTGACAAACATGCAAAACATCTAATATTTAGGAGTAAAAGCTCTAACAAATTGTTTAGATAGATAAGAAAACGTAAACTTTTAAACGTAAACTCGAAGTTTTATTTTTCTTTCTACAATATTTTTTACTTTAATTACGGTTTGAAATTTGTAAAATAAATTATAATAAATTATTTATGCAATAATAATTTTCTCAAATACAGATAATAATGCTTGCTAGTCATATAAAATGTTTACCACATTGCTCACTAGTTCATCATTTTTAATACTGCATGTCCATAAAAGATGAATTTGAAAGATAAAATATTAAATTTAATTCCATGACCAAAAACTATTTCGAAGAGAACTTTAATGATACTCATATATTCTTGAACTTCTGCGCAAAAAGCTATCCTCTCGAAATTCTGTGTCCGCCCTTTCCGCGTTCTTGGTCGTTGAATATAAAAAAAAGTGTGAAAGTTCATAATTATAGTCCTACATCGTTGGAGGTAGTAAAGATATTGATAATAAGAATTTTCGTAATATCTTTTGAACTTTTGAATTTTTATAATCGGTTCAAGATTTTTGTCTAAGACACGGGCATTTGGGTTAAAAAACAAGAAGAAAAACTTTACTCTCATCTGGTAACTAAAACAAACGACTAGGACAATCTTCGCACAAGTCGATTAAATTTTTAAACTTGATGCAGCAGCTTTTAAGAAAACCTCAATGAATGGTTAAACTTTCAGTTAAATACACTAGCACACACTTGATTTGGTGCCGATTTACAAAACGTTAAAATTACCAAATCGAATTTTCTGGCAAACATTAACTTCTTTGTCGGGAATCTACTAAATCTTTGGCGACGATTTACAAAACTTTGACTAAACGCGATATTAGCAAATCGGATTTTCTGGCAAAAATATACTTTTTTTTGAAAAATCCACCAAATAACTTCTAAATTAAATATTACAGCTTAAAACGTACACCAAACAGTGTTGCCAATTTTATTACATGACTTAATAATTCATGTCTCAATGTTTCCATTGAGTCTGAAATTCCCCATTAATAAGCGATAGATCATTGTGACGCAATGAATACAAATCATCAATGTCCAGATTATTGATTTCCCGAAAGCTTTCGTGTTTCACTTCAGCATAACTTTAATGCGATCATGAAACAAAAGGCCGTCATAGTGTGATGTGGTAGTCTGAATTTCGCCATCAAATAATATTAGTAGATGGAGCGATAGGAGAAAATAAGCTATTGTAAAAAAATAATTGAGATTGAATTATATTTGTAAATTCAACAAAACACAATTTAAAGTAATTAAAACTTGACTGTAAAAATATAATATATTTTGTATTTATATTTTTGGATTATAAAGAATGGGTAGTACTGGTCTAGGGCAGGGTTCCTGAGCTGAGTTAAACTCCAACTAGATTCAGGAAAGAATAGTGTGAGAGATTTCCTATTGCCATTTACCCGAAACAGGCTATTTTCAATTGAAAACATATTATTGGTCTGAATTTTTAACTAAAAATTGATATCACTACTGCATTATATTAGGTTATCTCAGAGCAGGGAATCGAACTCACGACCCTATCCACACAAGGCAGTGCGCTTAACTGTTACTTCAAAAAAACTTTTGGATACTAATAATAAATCTCTAAGTATCAATTACAACAATATTTATCCATTTCATAAAATTTGGAGGTTTCGATTTACTTTGCTGCACAAGAGTAAGAAAACAATACTGTAAAGACAATTGGTATGGTCATCAAAGGGTTGCACAACCCTCAGTGCAAACAGACTCCCCCACCTACTTCTACTAACTACTAATATGTCAATCATAAATTGCTTCTATAAAAATAAAATATATCGAAAAGCCTATCAAATACATTGTTCCTAGTTTGTAGCACATGAATAGTATAGGAATTCTCTGTATTTATTTAATTTTTTCTAACAATCTTTGCTTTTTGTATTAAACAAATTGCAATAATAGATATAATAAAAGAATCAAATACTCGTTTTAATATATGCTCGTTGATGTTATAAAATTAACTGTTTTTTAGTTTCCAAAAATATTTCATATTTATTTATCGGTTCATATGGGAACGGAAAACCAAACTGCAAATAATATATTTATTTCTACATTTTTGCTTCCAGTTACAAAATCTAACTAGCATTATATAATAATAAATCAGCAAAATAGAATTAACTTGATCAGCCAAAGTAAGCCAAATTACTAAATTAAAAAAATAAAAGCAAGCAATTATAATATTAGTAATATCTTAAATTGAATACTATAATTAAATAGTTAAGTAAATGAAAACTATAGCTGAATTTTCAAATTCTGCACAGGTGAATTTATTACAAATTCAAATGTGACATTGCTATGTTGAACTACTTCCAGAAAATCTACATTTCAAACAACTGTTTGACATATGAGAACCAGACTGAGTGGCTGCAAATCCTTGCCAAGTTATTTGCATATAAAACACAATAGGTTTCAAATACTAAAATATACATAATATATGAAATATTATTATTTAACAAGCATTTGAAAACAGAGGAATATATAACTTTTCTGAGCCAATAATATCTTTATCACTCATTTTTAATTTGAAATTTAATTGTAGCCAGTGACAATTTTATAAAAAGTTTCCAAAAAATTAATGAATTGATTGATTTGTTGTGACCTGCCTCTACGTAGTAGCTGTTTTTTCCTGAACTATTACAAATATTTACATAAACTTTTCCGCAATAATTAAACAATCTCTTTAATAACAATTTCTTTATAATTTAAAATGAGCACATATTTAATTGATACTTGGTATTAAAATTGCGCAATATTAGAAAAATCAATAATAGTGCATTTTAACCATAAAAAGTTAAGAATTATGAACCTATTATTATAGAAATAATAATAAATTAACTGCCTATATTGTAATTTAACTTACATAATACAAATGAGCCAGAATTTAGTGAAGAAATCAGAATAACACAAAAATAATTTGAAAAATCCTAGACAATTTAAAACTATGCTCACTGACCACATTAATACTTCAAAACACAATATGGATTTTTTAACCCGTCTCTACTACATTTTGAAGAAAATTTATTTGTGTGCTATAAGAAAAGCGAAAAACTCTTAATAAATGGTTGTTTGACTTCCCTAAAGTAGATAGTTTTATTAATAAGCCTTTTAGTACGAATACTACGAAAATTCTGCAAACTATTCCGCGGCTCTACTATTAATATTCGATCCTAATTCATACATTATTCAAGCCAAGCGTAACCTTTCGTAATCAAGGTATATATGGGTCACAAAGGAATTCTGTATAGGCGAAGACTATAAAGCTATAAGGCACTAATTTGACTAAAATAGAATCGACATGAATTTTAGAGGAAAGCGAACTTTCGAAACGAGGTTTGTATACATTTTTCGAAAGAAATTAGCTATCAAAGGCAGGACGTAAAAATAGAAAAGATACAGGTACACGAATGTTGTACAACAGCCTAGATACCATAGATTTCACAACAGAATCTGAAATATGGTTTTATCATAAAAATTTATAGTTTTATAAAAATTGAAGTTCTTCATCACTTTCTCGAAAAAATACTTCGTGATTTAAAAAAATAGAAGAAATCTCATAAAACAAATATTTTTTCTATTACCTTTCAAAATATTTTAAACACATCATAAATAAAATATGTGCACAGTACGAGTATGCCCATAAATTGAGACATCACTATGTAAAAATATAATTATATATAATAATAAAATATGCTTCGTCACATAATTTGCAAGTCTATTTAACATTGCATCTTGTCATATGTAATAAATTCTTTCATACGATGTATAAGTTTGCATTTTTCATACACACGAATTTTAAATATACAAAATTCTTTGAATATAAATATTATGTATAACATCATCGAATTGCTGTAAACCATAATAATAATATTCTGGATATAAAAATTTTGATTCACAGAAAGCTATCTGACAGTATTGATAAACATAGTAGAAATGTTTTAAATAAACTATAAATTTTCTGTACAGTAGTGATTCATCTTGATGACTAAATGTGAAATGAAACTGAAGTGCATTTAATTTAGAAAATAGAAAATGGAGTTCTTTTTCAGAGTTTCAGATCGGTGAGTAAATTATATGATAAATATGGGCTCTTGTCAGTCTAGACAAGCAATCGCCCTGACAGCAAATTAAATTGAAGTTTCGAAAATTCAATTGATTTTGACTGTCAGTTTAGTATATTTTATTTACTTATTAATACAAAAGTTGGCATTTGAAATAAAGCTATTATATTGCTCTACGTGAAGTTTTAAAACTCAATTTTCTGTTTGGTTTGTAATTGTTTTTTAGTTAGGAAACATTTTGTGAACTGAAAACGACGCTTAGCAAACAGATTTAATACTTTGAACAGGCAACTCGTAATGAACAATTTAAATATGATATAGCATGTAATATTTTTATATCATGGATTACTCATAATTTATTTTAGAATATTTTATTATTAGAATAAGCAAATTGTGAGTACTATTTACTTTTAATTTTTAAACGAACTATAGCTAAAACATATGTTTTTAAAAATAAATTTAAAAAACTCATGTAGTAGTTTTATCATTTTTCACCTCTGTTGCTAAATACGCATTAAAACTAAATGCAAGTGAACGCTTATTATTGTAGATATGATTTCTGTGGCTGCATTCGATTACATAACTGCGTTTCTCTACAAGAAATATTCATGATAAATTCTTGGTGTGACACGGAAATCTAGATCATTCAAAAATTATGTACAATTTATTTTAATTACCCGACTGTGAATAAGGTATGATGTAAACGAATCTGCAGTATATGCTATTCTAAAGTAACGTTAATTAAATAAATAATGATGGTGGCATATGCAAGGTAATAAAAACACCAGTAAAGATTTAATTTTTGAATATTATAATTGAAAATTTTGCAATTTATGTGAAATATTGTTTCTTTACAAAGTTAACTCATGGTAAAAGATTTACAATTAATCATCCGTCTCCGAGCAAGACAATTTTAACACTAGCATACTCCTGAAAGAGTAAGAAACATTTTTACTATTCAGTAAAAATAAAAAAAGCTGAAAAAATTATATAAATCTGAGCTTCCTCAGCAATAAAACATATATCTCACGAATGAAGAATTTTTAGTCACGTTCTTTACTGCTTTACAAAATATTAAAACTGAAACTCAGCATTTCATGTGAAAATTGCAGTCGTTTCTCTGTGGAATTAACTCATCGCACGTATTTGTATAGTCGGAAAACACTATTTATTTTATTCATTGAACATTGTATATTTAATACAATTTGTTTTCAAATGAAAATGTAGAATGTAAAAACAAAAATTGTCGTCAAAATATTGATCCTACCAAAAGCAAAGCCAAATGTCGAGCATGGAGATTTGCTACACCTTTCGGAAATATTTTATTAGAATTCAGATATTTTTTGAATATATTTTGATACTTGCAAAATGAAAAATATGCACATATATTATTTGCATGATATTAAATTTTATACAATTTTCTTGTTCAATGAGTTTTCACATGGTCGAACATTTTGTAAGATATCGCTCGATTTTCTCGAGGTTAAGCTATCAATATATAAGGTGATGGATTTTAAGAAAAAAATTCACTCATAAAATAGAAATTAATTGAAAAAGATCAACTATAGTATTTTTATAATAAAAATGAAAATTTCACTCAAAAACATAATGAATAATTATAAAATCAAATTTTCACATTACATAGTCACATTTTTCTCAAGTGATACAAGATTCTTTTTAAGTTTGAAATTGCTGCTGAATATATTTCACAAATACCATAACTATGCGATAATTTAGGTATATTTGTTATGTAAATGATAATCATTTTTATTGACTGAACAATTTCTTTTAGAATGGTTAGCATTTTTTGCAATTACTTAACAATTTAATCAAAATGCACAATGAAATTTAAATTTAAAATTTTTCACATAAAATATGGTGTAAATAGAGTACAGCGCGAATTTTTATATGTATTTTATACCGTGTGTATTTACACGCAGTGCATTTTTTATTTTAAAACCAAAGGCCTTTTTTAACTTTTCCTTGTAATGTTTCCTCATATAAGGACGAGATAATTTTTTTTCAAATTATAACTAATATATTCATTTTAATCATTATAACTAGATATATATATATATATATGTATATATATATATATATATATATATATATACATATCTTGTCATAAGTATTTTGTACTGTCTTCAATTTATCTGTATGAGCGTAGGTTGATTCTGATATTTGACGTAGGTTATGGACAAAAGTAGCCATTTATTAAATGTATTACATGCAAAGTTTATGCGCTTTTATTATTCATCATGTCTTTCTATCGATCAATCACAAAATTGCGAGATAAGTGTATTGAAACAGTTTTCCAATACCCGAAAATAGCTAGACTATAAATAGTAGCAGAAAGTCGAAATGTGATATAGCATTTTACATTCATGCTCCATAAGTATAAAAATATTATGATCAAATATTTAAACTAGTGGGGTGGGTGGCATCGTGCCTTAAGGCAAATTGCTGGAACTTCCCGTACCGTAACGAAATGTTCGAGGATTACTGAATGATTTCAAATAGATTATTATAAATATTGTAACATTGTCTAATATTTATAAATATTATATAAACTGAATTGCAGAGTTGAAATTATTTGTAAAGTATATTAGAACTTTAGTCAAAATTAAAAATAAATATTTTCGATATACAAAAAACTAAAAAAAAAAAAAAAAAATGGGACAATTTTTTTTTTCCAAAATCGATTATTTTGTTAAGACAAGCAGAAAGTTCTTTGAATCATTTAAATCGGACGCTTAGTTCTCTCAAAAACTGCCATTTTTTATATATTTAGCTCCGTATCTTTAAAATGGCTGGGCCTGCCTTTGCCAAAAACTAATAAACACTTCTCCCAATCATTACTAATTGAATGTTTTTTAGATCATTCAAATCGGATACTCCGTTCTCTCAAAAATACGATTTCTATTTTCTGCACTCTTTGCTCCGTATCTCCGAAACGGCTGGACCTGTCTTTGCCAAAAACTAATCAGCTCTTTTCCCTATCAATGGGAATCGGATACTTTTTGAACCATTTAAATCGGTTGAACCGTGCGCCCTAAAACGTGACTGGAAATTTGTATCCACACATACATACACACACACACACACACACACACACACACACATCCATTTTTTCTGAGGTATGCCAAAACGTTCAGAAACCTTCAAAACGTCGAGAAATGTAAAAATTTTCAATTCCGATTTTCGGCCCATTACAATAACTTACCCTACGGGAAGTTAATATAATAAAATTTAGAGCATTCATCCGTTCATCTACTAATAAATTATTGTCTAACTGATTTTTTTATTTAATCAGTAATCTAATTTTTAAGTTAGAATAGGTAATAAGTAATCTAAATTATAAGTTCGTTATAAGTATTATCTTTATTTCCAATTCTAGTAAAACCGGATAATTTCATTTGGGTAAAACCCCATTTTAATAGAAATTTTGTCTTATGTTTCATATTTCTGTTATATGACTAGTGTTATTCTATCAGAAAATAGAGTTCTGGTAGAGTTTTACTCTATCCCTTTCGAACCCTTTTCGAACATCTAGATTAATATTAGGTTCGTCATATTTGACCATTTTTCTATATGGAAAAGATAATAGAGCTGTTCAAATACATTATATAACATATAAGGAGAAATTTTGTTAACAGAACTTTAGCACCAGAACTGATTTGCACGCTTGTAAATAAGCAAATTTAGTGCATAAAAATTATCAGGATATGAAATTGTTGAAATTGATAAAAATATTAGTTGGCGAAAAATAATGAGAGGTAAACGTGTTCCAATTCATAACTGGTTCGGTCATTTGAACTATTATTTGAAATTGATTTTTTCGCTCAAACCAAATTTCTCCGCTAGCAAATTTTCCAATAACGTTTTAAAAGATTTGTACGTGCGAACTATGAACTGACTGCCATGTCAATGTCGTTCGTGGAATCTTAAATAAAAAATAAAATTTTGCGTGTCATGACTCATTTAGCGACTTAGGGATTGTGTAATGAACGGTCACGCACACCAATTATCTGCCATAGCAACATCTGATAAATGGTTTATGTTTTAGCTTATATGTCAAATAACGTCTTAATTGTTTTAATTACTTTTTCTTTGAACTTGATAGTTCATTATATGACCTTTAGACTGTTCTCAGTGAAAATCAAAATTTGGCCCAACATTTACTTAACACAAGATACAATATTTTGGAAAAGAGCATAAAAAATTATTTTAGTTTGGAAAATCTAGATTTTTAGAACACACATTTTGAACATTGTTTTCTTCCGAATATAAATATTTATTTTGATAATAAATTTGGTTTTGCAAATAAATTAATAACGATCTTTATGATAGTGGACTGATTTTTTTTAAATATTCAATTTATCGAGTATATTGGTCAAACTGAATACTTCTTATCATACATTTATATCACATTTATTAAATAAATACATCAATACTTTTTTGCCTTTCTGCCGATTAACAAGCTCGTTTCAAAACTAAGCTCATACAATTAGCTACTTTTATATAAATCTTTATCAAAACCAATTTGGTGCTATGGTATACAATTGTGGGGTAGTGCTCATAAGACTAATATAAAAATGATACAAAAATTTCAAAACAATTTTTTGAAAATTGCCTTAGGAGCTCCAAAATATGTTCCCAACTGGTTGATTCATGTCGACACGAATACACCTACCATAAATGAAGTAATAACAAAAACAGCACATAAGTATAGAAACTTTTTTGCTTATTCGAATCATTCGAATCAAGAAGATTTCGAGTCGGGACATCACAAATTCTTGAAAATGAATACTCTAATATTGTATCTACAAAATGGAATTTATTTTTATTAGATTGCTATATATCGATTAAAATATTATATAATTGTTAGTTCTTTAGTGATTAGATCAGAAAAGTTTAATTGGTTTCTCCAAATTTAATTAGACTTATGGATGAATAATTCAACTTCCAAAGTAGTGATATATTTTTGAAGCAGGTAATATTTATCCTTAATAAGTATCAAATTATTTTTCTGAAGTTCGGAAAACCGACAGATGTTCAACACTTGTGCTATCACACTCATAAATTAAACAACAAGTAACTACAGTTTTATAGCCAAGAGCACTTTATGTACGCTTGAAACAAAGATTACAACTACATTTAATAAATAAAATTCATTAAAAAAATAAGTGTTGCTCTATTGTGATACACATCAAAATAAAAATTACAAGGTTGCAGTTTAAAACTAGGTTCTTGGAAATATTATTCATCATATTAATTAATAAATCTTGTGGAAATAAAGCCGAACAAATTACATAAACTGGTTTTATGATGGCGTGATCATATGCAGGTTTCTGATGAATGATATTTCAGCAAAATAAAGCATAAAAACTCCGTTATAATTTATACCGTATCGAAATTGCCAGTCATGATGGAGGTTTCAATATGAAGTTTGATTCACAAAATATAAAATACACAGTATCATCTATTAAAACTAAATTGAAATTAGTATTATTTATTAAAATTTTGAATGATATAATTTGTATGTATTACTATTTAATTTGAGCTAAATATAAATTGTGACTTTATCTTTGAACTTGTGTTTCTCATGGTATGTTTATAATATATGGTGGGCCACTTCAAGTGTGTCACAATAAAGATTTTTAAAATTTTTTGAGAAAAAATAATTGATGCACTAATTCAAATAGTAAAGGATTATTATGATAATGTATTGTATGAAAGCATACTATCAAAATGATTATAAATTAATAAATTATAATGATACTACGATAAAGCATCGAAAACAATGTACAGGGTGGCTCATTTAAAATATCTTGTCTTTTCTATTTAAATTTTATTTAATTACCGCATTCTACATTGAGGCCTTTCAGTCATGCTCTAAGTTAAAATTTCTATCTTATGATATTTTTTCAAACTTTCCATTTTAAATAGCGTTTCTACTTCAAATGACCCACCTTTTACTTTGTTTTCGATGTTCTTATTATATTATCATCATTAACTGTTTAGTTTATGATTATTTTGATATTGTGCTCTTAAAAATATTTTATCATGATATTATTTGCTATTTAGAATTAATTTAATAGTTAGTTTATCTCAAAAATTTTAAAAATTTCATTCTTATATAATAAATAGAGATGCTATCCAAAAATTAATCATGCCTTTACATGATTTGCTCGACAAACTAAAGTGAAAGAACGTTCAAAGTTTTCCTTTTGGGCCTTTCAAGTTTTTTTCGTAAATTTTTAATAACCAATGTTTTTTTTTGTACAAATTTCAATATAAATAATTAGGAAGATGTAACAATTATCAATGAAAATCATAGCGTTCATTCAGAAAATATAGAATTTTATCGAAGTCTCGTCAGATTTTATCCTAAAGTCTGACTATAATAAAATAAAACAGTAAAAAGCCAATTTTTAATTGGTCATTTTAAGTTATTCACTCTAAAATAAAATAATAGGTTAGAAGTTAACTAATGAATTGACTATCAGAAAATAGAGTCTATTGTTCGACAATTATAGAGAATTGAGCATTTGAAATGACAATCGTCTTCTTTGCACTAGAAAGAGAGTGTATGGTGTGCAAATAAGTTTCAGCAAGGTACCAAAATTGGCAAGCATTTTATTTTTTAATTGATTGTGGTACGCGAAGTTTGATCAAATACCCTTTATAAGGGTAGTAAGATTGTCCCATTTCAATCCTTAAATATTATGAATGCTATAGCATTCACGTGAAGTATTACGCTTTTATTCTACGCAATGTGCTTGCCCCAACTAAACAATAACAACGGGAGAAGCTAAGATTATACGAAAATACCTAAAGAATCAGTAAGTCATTACCTTGACAGGTATGATAATTATGTAAGGTTATATAAAATTAAAATCAAATTAATTGACTGCTATGAATGCTACATCCACATCATTCAGCATACACTTTTATAAGCTTTTTATGCAATTTTAATAAACCGTATAATTCAATCTGACATGCACTGACAATGGAAATGAATGCTATAGCATTCACATCACGAAAGTGTTAACATCTTAACATTGATGAATTCTCAAAACCTATAAAACCTTAATATATGCGAATAGATAATCAATAAAGATTGATCTATTTATAAGAAGTAAAAAAAATCTCTTCTTACCCCAAAACTTGTCCATTATTGAGTGATTCCAGTAGCGGCACCGTAGGAGGCCTCGAGTTGTTCTCAGTTTGATAAATGACGGCGCAGCCTGCGCCAACTTCTTCACATTTCACTGAAGCCGGTAATAGGACTTCCACGCATTTTGGATCCGACATTTTGATTTATTATAAACAACTATTATAATTTATTACGCGAATGACATTAAAAGATTACATTAAACTTTTTTTAAAAAGAAAATTCACTGCTGTGCTATTGAAACTTCTACATTTAGAGCTTTTTACACGTAGCATGTATAGTTGATGCTTTTATGTACTTATATTATATTAGCAATTTTATTGTATAAATGGCCTTATTTAATTTCGAGTTGTTTTAATTTATTGTTATCTTATCACCGTATGTATTTGAGAGATCACAAAAATTGTTTTTAGGTAATTGAATTACTTAAATTTATTGGAGCTTAAGGTTAAAAAATCACTTGTTAAATGCGATGTAAATTATTTTTACATGGATGGTTCTGGGTAGATTTTTTGGTAAATGTATGAATTTTGCACTTGTTGTATCGCCTTAATCTGGAAGTAAACAAAATATAATAAATTATATTGATTCATCTATTTGTAAAGATAGTTTTTAGATAATTGATATATAGTTTAATTGATTTATACGTCATCATACTAGTTTTGTAAGTAAATCTTAATAAAAAGATGGTACGTATTGTGCAAAAGATTAATTTAAAAAAATGAATAAAATTAAATGGTTTCTTCGCTTGAATATAAATAGTTATACCTAAAAATAAAATAAGTTTGTATTTTGCATTTTTCCTAATCTTGATAATTAAAATAATGTCATTCAAAGAAGATACTCAAATAATTAGTAATAAAAGCATTATGATTACAAATTTTCATATTTACTATACTTAATACTATGAAAGATTTTTGGCTATATTTATAGTTAAACTATTTTTAGTACTTTTTTAGGATTAGGTTGAAAAAAATTTAAAATACTAAAAATGCTTGAAAACGAACGATCTTTTGAAAAATGGTTACTAAAGGTGGCGTAAGGGTCTATTAGACAAGGAAGATTAGACACCAGGTGTATGAGAATGGTTAAACTTACATAAACAAATAATTAAATTGTGCAAAATTTGAGTAAATATCTGAATATTTTTTCGTCTTTGTTGGAATATTCAAATTAATGAAAAATACATACAAATAAAACGCTTTTCTAATTCTAAACCACATTACTCATTGTTCTTATTCATAGATTCTAGAAGTATGCAAAGATAATGGCAAGGTAGTTGCATAGTACAAGGTCGAAAAAGAGTCATATTCTGCATAAATGAACATTCTAAATCCTTAACGATTATTCTCTTTATAAACAATATAAAATGTCGCCTAACGTACATCTAAATTAAATATTAAAAATCAATTTATTTTTCAATCACTTCATAAAAATTCTTCTGAGTAAAATATTCATTTTGTATGATATTTGGAATAACAATATTTTTAAACCAATTCAAATTAATAAGATAACAAGTTCAAAGTTAATAATAATTTCAACAATATAGTAGGATTTTTAAAATTGTTTTCACTTTTAAAAATAATGAAGTTAGCAAGTTATATCTTATATATAATGTAAGTTATAGTTTGTAATATGTTGTAATAGGTAAGTTATAATTTTTAATAGGTTCCCACAGGTTGTTGCAAAGTTAGAATTTGTATATATTATGTGAACATATGTAATATAAAATTATTTAGTTTAATGAAAATTAAATGTATCAATCTCCATTTAACAAAGACAATAAAAATTTATGAATTTGATGGTCAAATATCTATCATTAATTTAAAATTAATAGAATAATGGACAAAAAGTTAAGATTTTAATAAATTTTATACAAAAAAATAAAATATGTATATGAAAATCACTTCAGCAATAAAAATTCATGCATTTGAAGCTGAAATATTGATTATTATTTTTATTTGTTGCCGTATATTAATTTGAACTTCATAAATCTCTCTCTCTTATTTAGTATCACAGATATAATAAATAATAGGAAAAAAATTAAATGAAATTTGTAGATAATTTTTTTTTTCAAATCAAAAATATATTTTTGTAAATTCATGATTTAAACATGGTATTGTGTATAGTATACATATTGATGGAAATGTTTGGTAATGAATTAATTTTTATTGTAGTTTTTTTTTTGTCTTGTTTGGTAGTCTTCGCCAAGAAGTAAACAAATTGAGCTTCGATTTTTCGGTTGTATTAACACCTGAAGCACTTTATAAATTCATAACTTAAATTAAGAGCAGCATAAATGTTTATAATATGAAATGAAAGTTATAATGATACTCGTGTTATAACATTATATTATATAAAAAAAAATCAATTACCTTCTAATCGAGCAACAAATGTTATGGTTAATGCACAGGTAAACACTTTAGAATTTATACTGTATTGACACAAGAATATACGTCAACAAAAACGTATGAGTTAACGTACCAAAATGTTCAAAATTAAAACAATGAACATTTACAACATAAACAAAACTTCATACGTATTTAGAATTCACACACAAAAAACTTTAAATTAAATTTAAACAATTCTTGAATTTCAATAAAATTCAACAGTCTTTCACTTTGGCAGATTATTTATTATAAAGGAGATCTCGCCATCGGACGAATGCAAAACGATGCTTTTATAATTGATCATAGTTGACATCGCGCACAACATGAAGTGACTGATAGATGATTTCGTTTATCATGTTATATATTTCAAGTCCATTATTACAATGTTTTAACATTGACAGACTGTTTTGTTTAAAACGAATCTACCAAGACGCTATGTTATGTCGAATAAACTAAACATACGAACGAACGTCCAATGGCTGACTAAACGCACTGCTGGCGCAGGTCGTCATGGTGCGCATGCTTGGAGCGGGGCAAACTGGCCTAATGGAAATAACGCCTAACCGTTGTTAGGTGAGAACGAAGTTGAAATGATTTTTTATTACTAAATAGTCACATCTTATTTGGTCCATTACAATGATAAAAATCAGATATTTATTACATTATTGTAAAAATGTCAATTATGCTGTTCGGTTCAGAGTAAATTCTTCAAATCTTTTAAGAACATCAGCTTCAACAATTTGTTTTTATTTTATATAGAGTGGTCCTTAGTCAAGATATTTTCGAATATTTGTTGCTTCCAGGGGCTCAAATGTTTCCAAATTGATAAAAAAAAATCTCTGAAAGTTTTAGTTCTTATCAATAATTTTAAGATAGTCCGCATTTCAACTAAAGTTAGGAGCAAAATTATTCACTAATTTCAACAAAAGATTTTATATATACATTAGAATCTCACAAATCCGGCGCTATTAAAAACTACACTAAAATGTCCGGATCATTGGATTACACCAAAAAGTAATCATTTTTAATATGCCTACAATATTGGTATGAGCAAAATTATTTTTTAAAAAATCGTCCACCTCATCGTTCGCGAGGATGTCGGATTATTGGAGGTGTGAGCAAGATTCTATTTATATTTTTTTAGAAGTAATATTTTATGCAATTTTTTTAGATAATATTTAAAAAAAAGTAAATTAATAGTTGCTATTTATTTTGTATCGTTAAATCATAGTTGACTAGAATCCTTATTTCACAAAATATTTGTTTGCTAAAGTATGTAAATCTAATAATTAATTATTGTCTTTGGTTTTAAAAAAAATCAGAATATAACTAGCTGCTTTCCATGAAATATTTTCAACAAGTAATTTTTGTAAAACTTTATTTTTATTTGTTCAAAATATATCCTTTGTTTCTTCTATAAGTGTTAATGACAATGTTTTCTTTGTACATTATATCAATAATTATAATAAAATAAAATCTTTCTATTTGTAATTTGGCAACTACAGCTTTCGTCTAGTAGAAAATTACATTTGGAAATCTGCCCAATCAGTTTCATTTTTTGGCTCACCACATGTATTGATATTAATATTGTATTTCAAGTTTTGCCTCAAATTTATAATAGCATTGATATTTTCTAATCATTATTACATTGATATATGTTGAAAAAATTATATTAGCTTATAATAGTCTGGAGCTAGATTTCTGTGAGCCGGACAATTTACTGAAAATACTGAAAAATATGAGAAATACACGGAAGAAATAAAAATCAGTTTTAAATGGTATTAAAAATAGAAAACATATTTATCTAAAATTATATTTATACGCATTATACATAATTGGTAAATGTGGACATAATAGTGGCATTTGTTGTACCGACCAAGATTCATTTCTTGAATATTATCAAACCTAGTATATAAATGGAAATTATGTGGTTTGAAAACAATTTGAATAATTACTTAATATCAAAAACAGCAATAATGTCTTTTAAAAGACATATACCAGAACTTGGGAAATGAGTGCAAAAATCTCAAAAAAATAAAATTAGGGACAAGTTTTATAAATATTTTTACGAAAATAAACTTGGTAAATCATAATGTGCTATTCAAAATGATGGATATTATATTATATTTGGTATTATGTAGTAGAAAGAATTATTGCAGGTGTGCTTTATATATGAACAATATATGTAAAAATTAATGTTTGTTATTATCGTTAATGATTAATGTAAAGTTATTATTTTTCTGATAATTATACTATACACAATACTATAATTTTTATTCAATCTATTATGTGTTTAACAGATATAATAAATGTAAGAATAAAGAGAACTATGATATGATCCGTTTAATTTATGTTTGAAAAGTTATATTATGCTTTGATAGTTATTTAATTAACATACTTTATAGCCACTATAGAATATACTTTTCATTATTTTTAAATATTTTATTTTTTATTCTCAATCAATATCTGCGACTTTCTGTTCTAGAGTTTTGTTTAACATTTGTTGTAAATTATATCTTATCAACATCAACAATAGCTGTTCATATATTCATAGTTGTAGATGCAATTTTTTATGAAAGATTGAGTAAAAAAATTGTTGTTAATTTGTAAAGTAAACGACAAAATACAATAGTCATTCTTGCTCTATTACAATGATGTTATAAATACAAGTAAAAAATGAAAACAGCTGCATTTTCGTATATCATGTAGAAGTGAATTTTAATAATTTCCATTTATGTATTGTATGCACTTTCTTACAAATTCATAAAAAACTTGTTTGTCGATGTACATTTTACTCTTTATGAACTTAGTTAACTTTACTATAACAAATAATTGATCGTAATCATAACATCGGCGAATCATAACATCAACCCTGTTAGGCCAAATTCGTTTAGGCCAAATGTTTCGCTTGCATAACAGCGCTTGACAGTTCTCAGCTGATCACAAAGCAAGGAACATGCGGGTCAAAACGCTCACCAAGCTTTCTGGTTTGTCGGTGCACTCGCACCGGCGAAGAGAAGTTACGAACGATGAGGACGTCTCTTTTTGCCTCTGCGGGGAATCGATTTTATATTTTCGCTTGTCAGAACTCGGAATACGGATATTCTTATCGTGGAATAGTGAGTTAAGGATTAAATTCCTATTTGATTCATGGGAATTCATGTAAACGAATCATGGAATTGATTTGCTACAAAGGTAAAGCACTTAGATGTTTAAAATTTTTGGCAAACTATTGTTGAACCAGTTCTCCATTGATCCAATTTAAAATGATGTAAATAATTATTATTAAATAAAAGGGGCAACTTTTCGGACATTTTGCGTTTCAAGTCAGTTATCCTGGTGGCAACTTTTCGGACATTGTACGTTTCAAGTCAGTTATCCCAGTGGCAACTTTTCGGACACTTCACGTTTCATGACAGTTAGCCCTTTGGTAACTTTGCGGATAAATAATAAACTATTACTGAAATTTCGTTTAAAACTTTATGTATATTCGTACATATGATGTATCTATCTATTGACAGACTTGATATTCATTCTATTTCATAGTGAATATTACTAAAACGTACTCCTTCTGAAAATAGATACATAAGATGAAAAAAAACTGATTGATTAAAACAAACGACGATTCAACTCGGATTGAAGATGTGCAGGCTAACATTTATTATTTTACAATAATTATATACTTTTTTGATCAGTAATCGGTTCTATCCTTAGTGTAGAACAAGTTGTTGGACCAATAATATTTTTCCAATTCAATGTGAGTACTGTTTATTCCATTCCCAAAAATTAAACCTGCAAGATTGACACTGCTGGATAAAGGTACAAAATTTTGCTTAATTTCATGTTTCATATCATTGTCAAATATATATTATCAACACAATCCCATATGCAATAATCCCATATTTCTTTTAAGATTCATCAGTAAAAAGTTATGCCTTCTGTAATGAATGTCCAATAGTTTCCTCTTTGTAAGGACTATTTGTTTTTCACTTGTTTGAAACCCCAAATTAATAGTTTTTTCTGTTCGATCAGACGGTCCAATTTTGATACTGTCCTCATATGTACATCAAGTTAATATTTTCTTCCGTAAGACAAAGCTCATCGGTACAATTTTTATATAATAGAACTGTCCTGCTTTGATACTGTCCTCATATTTGATTCAAAATAATATTTTCTTACTTAAGACCAAGCTTGTGAGTACAATTCACGTATAATAGAACTGTCCAACTTTCACATTATCCTCATATTCGATTCAAAATAATATTTTCTTACTTAAGACTAAGTTTGTGAGTACAATTCATGTATAATAGAACTGTCCAACTTGGACACTGTTCTCATATTGGTTTCAAATTATTTTTTTCTTCCTTAAAACCAAGCTCATCGGAACAATTTCTGTTTGATAGACCTGTCCATCTTAGACACTGCCCCTATACTTGCTACAGATTATTTTTTTCTTCTCTAAGACGAAGCTCAACGGTACAATTTCTGTTTAATAGACCTGTCCATCTTTAACACTGTCCTCATTGCCGCTTCAAATTATTTTTTTCTTACCTAAGACGAAACTCATTGGTATAATTCCTGTTTGATAGAACTGTCCAATTTTGTCACTGTCTTCATTTTCCTTCGCATAAAATATTCATCGATGATTTGAATCCTCCCAAAGTATATAGGGTGGTTTATATATTCTTATTTTTGAGGTCGAACAAACACTGTTAATAGTATACCACGATTCAATACGGTTCTCATATTGGATTTGACGTTATATAACGTTTCCATTATTTATAGACTTAATATTTCAACGACTATCTTTTTCATGTTGTGTATTAAAGTCTGCATTCAGAATAATAATAACATTATGATAATACATATTATAAAAATGATTAATATTTGACCAATTTATTCTTTTGTCTCGTTATTTATTGTTTATTATGTCTTCCAATTTTCCTAGACATACCTTCGTCCTTGTCTCTTAAGTCAATTTTCTATATTTGCTTTTCTCATCCTCCATCATCAGAATAAAAATTTGTGTTAATATATGAATTCATTGTAAATGAATATTATCTATTGAACTTGTAGAAGATCATATTAATCATTGGTTACTTCAGTGACCTAATCAAAGGATAACCATCATTAATAGCAATCGTCATTGAAAGTAACTAAATATCTGAAGCAATAAACGAACAAAATAATTACGTCACATACGAAGATATGAATTGAACTGATTTGATTGTTTTATAGCAGACTAATTTTTAAATCTATGGTTCTATACGGTATTAAGATAATTCCACAATCTCATCCATCAACGTCAATAAATGTCATCGTAAAACCTCCACGAGGTGATTGCATACGTTAGAATTTATCAACAAAAATGTAATCAGGAAAATTATCAAGGAATTAGACACGTTTAAAAAAATCTTATAACAGGTGTTTGTAAGATATTCATTCACTAAATTTATCAAGATCAAGATTGAGCCGCTTTGTGTTCCAGTGTTGATGAGTACGTAAATAATCTGTATTACAAATTTTGCAAATAGATTCAAGTGGCTATAAGTGGCCTTATCTTGCTTGTGATAGGCAATTGAAGTCATGTTAGACGAGATTGTTTTATGTGATGTATGTATCTGTAATCTGGGCACGCGCTCTCATTGTTTCTAAGGCCAGATATAAAAAGAATTTATAATATTTTTCAATGTTATAGGTACTTTTAGGATCAGTAGAATAGTATAAATGATACAAATTTGTATTGGGAAAATATTATTGATCCGATGTCAAACCCAAGATATTATCCCTTGCTGTGCCAAAAATATTACTTCCATTACTCTCTTTAAATCTCTTGGCGCGTAAAATCTTTCAACCATAATGTATATATATATATATATATATATATATAAATATATATATATATATATACAAAGAAACAAAAAGAAAAAGCTAACTTATGGTAAGTGTTTTATATGAGTGAAAATGGCATGAAGCATTGTGAACGAAAAGGAAATATAAAAATTTCAAAATACTAATATTATCTTTAATGTTCACTTTATATACAATATTAACTTTATATTAACTAATATAATGTTAACTATAATATTTGTAATATACATAATATTTTTTGCACATAATTTTTACTTTTTACATATTAGCTTTGGCTCAGTAACATTTTAATCAAAATATATTTTAACAGAGAAGAAAACACATTAATTGATAATTAAATTACTAAAATTACTATTCATAAATAAGGGTTAGTAAAAGTGTAAGTTAAGGTTGTATGTTTTCCATTTTATAAAAAAATCAAATGTAGCCAAAATGTAAGGGTCAGCGTGCTATGTGCAAAATATCAACTTAATCAATGTGAGATCAATGTATTTAATAAATTGATTTATAAGAATACTGATTTGCTGTTGGACTTTATAATTTTAGAAACTACTTCAATTTATTCGATTTTGTTCAAATGTGCTAAATCCACTCGTTAATTTCGACAAATAGTTAAAAAATCACACATTATTGGTTAATACTGCACAATAAATGTTCTAAGATTGTAATTATGTTACGTACTTATGAAATATATTGAAACTTTCCTTCGATAATTCAGGTTGTTGGGTTATAATTTAACCCTTGTAGCTGTGAACTGTATTAAACACTGATTTGTTTGTATATTATGTATTTGTTGCAGTTCTAATTACAATCACTGACTCGTTATTAAGTTACAATGAAGGAAGATATATTTAATTTTATTATTTATTATACATGCTGTTTCGCGAACTTTACTTTTAGAAGGGGACAATTAATTCCATAAAAACACTACCCTACCCCCTCAATCATACCGTATAAAGCTTAATGTCATGAAGGTTGTCATCTTTATGGCCAATATAATAAAACGAAAATACGTCCGAACAAAGATCGTGGTTCATTATTCCGAACTTTATTCCAATTTATAATTAAACTACTTTTTCATAACTACTTCATATTTAAGATACAAATCATGCTTAGAACTTTCATTTTAAACATGAAAACTTTCATTGTACAAAGTTTCATTAAAATCGTAATTTATTTTTTTGACAATTAATTACCTACTATAAACAGATCATCACAATTCTCAAATAACTCATATTGATAAGTTTTTGAATCTTTAAAAACGGTCAGAATTTTTAACAAAATCATCGATAAAAAATTTTGCACTTATCTGCTAATTTTAAAGGAAAATAACTATATACAAACACATATCGTTTCCAATTTTCTTGTCAAACTTTTAAAAATCGTAACAAAGACTGAGAAGTAAAATAAAATAAAATTAGCAGATAGTATTATCTAGCAAAACATAAAATTCTCTTTTGGGAAGTAAAAGAATTGTCCAAAAAATAAAACACGTGGTAGCGCTGGACAAACTCTGTAACTTAGGGGTATGAATAATAGATATTGGTCGATTCTGTCTTACTGATATTTTTGGAGGAGAGTATCAACTAACATAGTGAAAGAAAATTTTATATATATATATATATATATATATATATATATATATATATATATATATATATATACGAGGTGTGTTCAAAAAGTACCCGGAATTACTAATAATTAAATTTCGCGGGTCTGGAGTGTCTGATTGTCAAAATTTTTTTTTTATTGTGTTGGTATACATGCCCCTAAAGTATGATGAAATTTTCAGCTATATTCACTGTTTACTTTGTCTGTGGTAGTCGCTAAGGTTCGACGTGTTTTTCTGAGCTCGGCGATTTTTACAATGGATGAATTGAAAAGTCAAAGAATTTGTATTAAATTTTGCGTAAAAAATGAAATAAAGTGTTGCAAAGTGCAAAAATTCACCAGATATGGCTCCGTGTGACTTTTTCCTATTCCCAAAGTTGAAGAGACCCATGAAAGGACGGCGGTTTTCCTCGATTGAAGAAAATCGCTGAGAGTGCTCAAGGATATATCAAAAAGTGAATATCAAGGGTGCTTCAAAAATTGGAAAAAACGCTGGCATAAGTGTATTATATCTGAGGGGGACTACTTTGAAGGGGACCACATTAATGTAGACGAATAAATAAATATTTTTTTGAAAAAACGAAAATTCCGGGTACTTTTTGAACAGACCTCGTATATATATATATATATATATATATATATATATATACATATTATTTTCTCAAGGCCACAGAATAGGGCATTGATCCAAGTCTTGAACACAAGATGATATTCTATTATAACTTATACACCATAATACCAGAATTGAGAAGAGATGCATGTAAAAAACAAGCTGTATGATCCAACAAAACGGAAGAAATCATAAGACTCGTTTGAGTGAAGATGATTGATGTAGTGTTGTCAAAGTTTTATGAAAATCGTACCAAAACTCATAAAAGGTAAAAGATAGGTAATTCTTTGTTAAATTCAATTTTGCAATTTATACAGGACTTATGATGAATAATGTTAAAACTTATTGGATATAGTCTTAAATTTTTTCAAGATCATATCCTATATGATGTGATATATATGTATATTATAATTATTAAGATGTCAGACTAGAGAAAATTATTTATAACATTCTGGATCATAGTGAATTAGTAATTTCTTTCACCAAAAACTTAAAATATTTTTTTTAATATCTGGATATATATGACTATTATTATTAAAGGTGCCAAAGTTAACGAAAATCGTATTAATGATTTCTCAACTAATTGTTTTTTCAATCCATGCAACCAAAAAGTTAGAATAAATATTTTCAAAAATTTTATACATACGATTATTATTATGGGGATGCCCAGTTAGAGGAAATTATTATGTTTTTTAAATAATTGTTTTTCTAATGCTTGGTAACAAAAAGTTTTAATAAATATTTTTAATATCTGG
Organism: Ctenocephalides felis; assembly: GCF_003426905.1. Taxonomy (NCBI): domain Eukaryota; kingdom Metazoa; phylum Arthropoda; class Insecta; order Siphonaptera; family Pulicidae; genus Ctenocephalides; species Ctenocephalides felis. The sequence goes on along the minus strand of NW_020539725.1, from coordinate 31,118,528 downwards.
ACTTAATCTGGACTATAATGTAATGGTTTTTTATATACAGCTAGTGTTTAACCCAAACTACAAGAACATATTTTTTAAATTATTCTTTAAATAATAAAATTATTAAAAACAAAAATATTTTTATGCGTAATATTGTTTTTATTTGAAGATTTTATGATTCTATTTTAATAATTGAACAATAGATAGTTTGAAATAAAATGCTCTTTTTTACTTGTTACAATTAATGATATTTACAAAAATCTATGTAAAATTATTTAATTCGAGAATAGTTTTCAGGAAAATGAATTTAAACATTCTAAGTTAGACCTGAAAAAGTTTGTTAATTTAGGTAAATGTATTATAGCCATATTTTTATGGAAAATGCATTTCAATAAATAAATATTAAATAAATGCAAAAATAAATTTCTGGTTATAAAATGTACATTTAGGTGTTAATATGCCTAAAATTCAAACCAATTGGAAAACTTTATACCTTAAATTTAAACCATTGATTGTAGATTAACAATTTGTTCATCACTCATGTTTTTTTTTGCAAATATTCTATTATATACTTATTGCACTTCTCATATTGTTCATATTTAACCAGATATTCTGAGTATTTATTAAGTTTAAAATAGCCATTATAATAATTCCATTTCTCTATTTTGCAGTTCAAAACTCATCAAACTGAAAGTTTAAAGTCATTTGATTTCAATAGAAAACTTTGACGCCAGAAAAGGTATATTTCTGTGAATGCAATATGTACAAAAGTGTAATTATTTCTCTATCAAAATAGAATCGAACCGTTTCATATCTGGCCTTGTAACTTTTGTTCTGCTGGAAATGTGATATTATTGAATGAACTTAATTTAGCATGAACTATATTTAAATTGTGTCATATTTCTAGGAAAATATAGTTGTTGTAGTTTTATATAAGAGTATTATTGAATATTAGCTTCGTTTGAGAGATATAATATTTGTATTGTAAGCTTTGTGAAATAATAATGATACTTCGATTAGATTAATTTAGATTGTTACTAACGTAATACTAATTTGGAAGACGCAAATATATTGTTCACTGTAAATTCCAATTGTAAAACCATTGACTCTAAAGGGTATCAATGTTATATATAATTTTTTTTCATGATTATTGATCCATCGGGTTTTGAGTTTTTCGCTTTTGAAATTTAAAAATTAGCCAAAGTTCACTATTTTGTGTAGGGAGTATAGAGGGTTAAGAATTTATTCGTTGTGCTTTTTGTGATAATATATAATATTGTCAATTTTCTTTTTAGAATAATGTAAAGTTACCTATCAACCAAATGCAATTGCAATAATTTCGTAATCATCATTCAATTACTGCAGTGAATAAATAATTTTCAATTATTAACTAAAGAGAGAACAATACGCAATTAAAAGTTACATAACAAAAACAATTCAGTCATGATTTAGCGTTTGTTTACTAACGCTAAATTGATTTTGGAATAATTAACTTAACGCGTTGTTCGGAGCATTTATAACATTTTATTGCTGTTATTTGCACATAAAGTTATATAATATCTCGTGTTGGAACTGGATTTAAAGACATTCGTCAACGATCTACAGTAAATCATACATTCAAATTACACTGAAACGTGTTGTTAATTACCCGTGCGTAATAACTAAACATGTTTTCAGATAAAAAACTACTGCGTTTTCGTAACCATTTTACAACTTGCACATTTTTTAAGAATATGAATTTCAATTAAGTAAATTTTATTTTTATACACAGGAACAGATAAACCATCATTTAAGACTAATCAACATGTACAACGAAGCAACAATGTAAGATTTTTAGCAGACTGATAATAATTCATTTCATAGATTTACATAATTATCGATCGAACCAATATTATCTTTGCGATAATCGAAATATAAGCTTAAAGTATGAGATAAATTTAAATTCTATAAAAGATTTTGTAAAGTAAAATTCCTAAACTGTTTTCGAGGTATCTAATATCTTACCCCCATACAAACTGGTCCCTAATAGAATTGATAAATAATTTTACTTGAAAATATGGATCTAAATATGTTTTCAAGTGAAAATTGCTCTTGGATTGCTACATTAAATCATATCACAGTTAGAAGTGAAAAATTCATCCCACTGAGAAAGCATAAATATTGGCCAGCCTTCTACAAAAGCAAGTTAGCTGGTGAAAAATGCATTACAAAAGCAAAAATAAATTGAAAAGCCCTAAAATGCTTAATCAATATATGGTACCAATAGCATCTATCTTATGTAAATCAGAGTTTTGCAAAGTTCTATTACCTTTAATCATGAGAGATTGATTAATAAAGTTATTTATTTTATGATCTATAGTGATTTGTTAAGACATGCATACATTTGGTGTGAATCTTTAATATTAAAATCTAGAAGTTTTTGGAAAAGATCGGCCAGGCCGTTTTCTTGTAATAAAGTGTTAACATTTTTTTTTTTGACGATTTTCATGAATTTTTTTTTTGACGGTAGATACCATAGTCTTATAGATCATACTAAAATCTTACGGTCCTACGACAATTTGTTTAATTTTAAAAAATCGTCAAAGTTTGCAAAAATTAGTGTCGTTTTTTTGGCGTTTGCCAAAATTATAACTTTCATCAACGTTTGCTCAAAAACGCCTGAACCGATTTCAGGAATTTAAAAACCATTTGATGTGTCTCAATGAGGACTGTCGTTTGCCAGTTTTGTGAGACGATCTGCTGAGCCGTATCTTTGTAATTTGAAAAAAAGTGTCAAACTTTTCGACGACATTTAAGCTCATACTACCGAATCGATTTAAAAAATAAAAATTGTTCGAAAGATATGATTTGGGAATGATACTGATTAGTTCTAGGTGAAAATCTATCGAGCCGTTTTTTTTTGTAATTAACTGTTGAAAAAAAAATTGAAACCGAATCATATTTTTATAGAACTTACTGAAATATTACGGCCTTACGACACGTAGCTTCAAAAATTCATCAAAATTTGAGAAAATGAGTAGTTTTTTGACGTGTTTTAAAATTAAAATTTGATGATTTACTTGGTATGACGATAGAGTACTTAATGAACATACTAAACCATTAAAGTCTTACAGAAACTGGTTTAAATATAAAAATTGTTGATTTTTGAAAATTTGCTTTTAGAAAATACTCCGTGTTCTTTCGTTTTCAGTTATGTGTAATGAATTCGGAATCGAAATACTTTTAATCACTCATAAATTAGTTTATTTTTCATTACAAACGGGCTATTTTCATTTGAAAATTTCACGGTTTGGCATCAGGCTGGCCGAGAGGTTGCCTGGATCTCTGCAAGGCCAAAGATTTTACCACGGATAGACAATTCATAATATAATTATTAAATGATTAGTCTAGCCAGTCATTTTCATCACCATGAAACCAAACAATACAGTCGACGTATTTAAATGACAGTAAATAATTCAATCGCATTCGGTAAATAAAATATGATGACAAAATAGATGAACTAGTTTAGTCATACAATTGAATTGCCTACATCTCTCAAAGCCTTTGTCCGATTGATCATTATAGCGAATGTGAATTGTAAACATGAGTCAACAAACATTGCATCGATTAATCGCATTGTTATAGAGAAATACGAGTACGTGCTATTTCACACACTAGCGAATCTGAATATTTTGTTTTGTAATTTAAAAAGTATTAAGATGTTAATGAATTGATAAATGTAACAAACATCATAAATATTGCATGACTTTCCGTTCAAACACTGTTCAAATATTGGACGAATTTTAACTTGAACATTGCAAACATTGTGAGACTTATGAAAACTTGAAGATTTTGGACGTACTGAACGTATATGAAAGATATAAAAAATCTCATTTAGTTATAGGTTTCGAAAACTGTTGGATACAGTAAATCTTAGAAAAACTGAATATTTTTTTTGTCACACTCATAGATACATTTTGCTTCTCTATATTATCACTCACTCCCTAGAGCATTTTTAGATCACATTATTATAAGTCATTTTCATCATGTGATCATTTATAGTAGAGTATGGAAATTAACTAAAGTTCCAGAGAATAATACAAAACCAAATTATGATCAAAGAGATTTTTCGATTATAAATGATTCCTCTTCTAAAAAAGCCTCAGGCAAAAATAATGTAGCAATTTTAGAGCAGTCTGTGTAACTTCGAATACTAGACATGTTTTAGTTCAAAACCTAACTCCATGACTTGGATGCAAAATTGCAAGATACATGAGAGAAGATCGATTCGAGTTTAATACTGAAGAAGGATAAAGATGATTTGCGAATACAGTATGTGCATTTAGTATTTGTTTTGAAATTTTGTTTTGAAACCTCTGGATTATGGGGATATTGGACTTGCAGGCCGTGATCTAAAGTTGAAGTCTTTATGTTCATATGGATTTTAACAACGCTTTTATATCAGCAGTTTATTCCGAGTACTCAAGCGTGATTTTCCATTCAGTATCCAATACAATTTCCTTCTAATTCTAACTGTTGACTTTTTTGCATACTGTCAAGGTGCAGCTCTCGAGCAGGTTTTTAACAATTTTTGATTCCGGTAGCATTTTATTGAAAAGCTAAAATGATGATCAAGAATTTTTCTTGAGAGTAATTGTAATATGTATTTGTACTTGAATTCAAAATATACAAATTGTAAGTACAGATGTACTCAACATAAACCACATACCTACTTACAACTAAGCACTACGAGTATTTTAGTTATTGCTAATTATATAAATACATAATCTAAAATATGCAAATTCAAGTTTGCGACCAGTCATGCACATAATCATGATTCTGTAAGAACTTTTAGTTTTTCTATCGGAAGTAGAACTATTAAAATTTATTGGAATAGGCTAGGCTTTCTAAAAAAATGTGATATTTTATGATTTATTGGGAGTATATTACATACCACAATCTAAGTTTAGTCAAGATATGAGCAAAATCCCTTGTTTTTCCAGCTATATGGTCGTTTTAATTGCTTTGCTACTGGCTTTTATTTCTAGCATAGACTTTATCGCGAAATAAAGTTTTGTGAATTTTACGATCAATTTGAATTTTTAATATGTGTAGCGTCACTGACGTAAATCACCAATTGGCGAGCTAATTGGCGACCAATTTTAGACGAATTGGCGTATTAGATCACCAGTAATAGTTGATGTTAATATACTAATGATGTTAATAGTAATAGCGCCTGACTGCACAGCAAATACATAGTATTTTGTCAGCTTTAACTACCAGTTTATATGAAGAAAGGAAAGTAACATACCGTTGCCATAACAACGCTATGTTACGGTCAAATTTATCGGATTTGACCTCACATTTTGCGTCATATTGTAAGTCTGCCGTCTTCATATTCGGTACTGTAATTCAGCATCATAAAGATAATGGTACATACATGACTGTATCCGAATGCTTCTGGCATACAATTCGGACATATTGCCACTCTAACAAAACCCGTCACGAGTTTTTTATTCATAGACATGACACGACATGGACTGCTAGTCCTCATATGTGAAATAAATGTACATAAAATCGAACACACCCCTTAAAATCGGTTTATATATTATAAGGTCTATGTTAAGCACGTAACATATGACATATGACATTTAATCAATCGGAAGAGTTTTGCGATTGTCGGCAATGTTTGCTCAGCATTATTACACTATGTCTATGCATGTAATATAAGGTCTATGGTTTTATTAACTTCCCGCAGGGTAAATAATAGTAATCGCAAAAAAATCGAAAACAAAATATTTTATATATCTTTACATTTCAGAGGTTTCTGAACATTTTGGTATACCTTATAAAAAATGGATGTATGTGTGTAAGTATGTGTGTTTGTGTGTGTGTGTGTGTGCGGATGCACATTTTCGTCGACGATTTTGCCATTTGGCGGTCAAAAATGATCATTAGACATATGCACATAAAATTATTAGATAATTTATAGAGATTTTAACAATAAGTATAAATTTTATTTACATTCCTATGGGATACGTATCAATGTTTATCTGTTAGACGGCGACGCGGCGCTTACGCGCTTTGATATTTTGTCTCAAAAATTCAGAACTTCAAAATATTTCAAAATAAAGAGAACATTATTTTTTAGTCTTTTTTCCAAAAAAGTTAAAAAATTTCAAAAATCTATAGTTTCTCAAAATGAGAAGTATGAGAAGTTCCAGCAATTTGCCTTAAGGCACGATGTCATGCGCCCCACTAGTTTTATTATCGCTTCATCAAATTGCATAATCTATTATGTGTTTACCGACCGCGTTCTACTCGAAAAACAAATTTTCTAGAGTGCAGAAAACGCATGATGCACTCATCATCTGACATTATGTGCAATGAACCTTGGACGGTGCATCGTAGTGAGCTATCGTATGCGTCATATTCCCGGTTCTTTCAGTACGCACGAGGCACGACCTGTTTCCCTGTGTACTACGCATTCGACTTTATACCAGTTTCAACACAGAGCAGCGGAGAAACCATACAATAATAATAACTTCAGTGTTTCTTAACACATGTGCGTTAAGAAGCCTGTCAATAACCTCTGCCATGGGATTTAGATATGGTGTGTACACGTAAGTCAATTCTTGGCAAGTTTTATGAAAATTATGGGAATTGTATCTTATTAGTTTGAATACATGGGTATGAATTTATCGCACGGGTCTTTTGTCCGTTGTAAAGATGAAAATGTCTGTGTTTTCAATATAACTAACAAGTATTTACTAACAAATAAATTACATCAGTGCTTATAACAAAGACTCGCTAATAACACACTTACTTAATAACTAGGATAAAAAAATTAATAAATGAATATGAATCTCACTTACCAACTGTTTAAAACTGCGTATGAAGCATGCAATATCTTGCACTTATCCCTCTGCAACCTATATATCCACTTATCCACATCCTGTATATCGATTCTCTTTGTT
>NW_020539725.1:31087594-31110593 GCF_003426905.1 Ctenocephalides felis | reverse complement strand
TTTTGTTTCATGATCGCATTAAAGTTATGCTGAAGTGAAACACGAAAGCTTTCGGGAAATCAATAATCTGGACATTGATGATTTGTATTCATTGCGTCACAATGATCTATCGCTTATTAATGGGGAATTTCAGACTCAATGGAAACATTGAGACATGAATTATTAAGTCATGTAATGAAATTGGCAACACATATATTTAGTCAAGGTCATCAAAAAGTATATTTTTGCCAAAAAATCCGATTTGCTAATATCGCGTTTAGTCAAAATTTTGTAAATCGTCACCAAAGATTTAGTAGATTCCCGACAAAGAAGTTAATGTTCCCAGAAATTCGATTTGTAATTTTAACGTTTTGTAAATCGGCACCAAATCAAGTGTGTGCTAGTGTATTTAACTGAAGTTTAACCATTCATTGCGGTTTAATTTAATCGACTTGTGCGACGATTGTCCTAGTCGTTTGTTTTAGTTACCAGATGAGAGTAAAGTTTTTCTTCTTGTTTTTTTAACCCAAATGCCGTGTCTTAGACAAAAATCTTGAATCGATTATAAAAATTCAAAAGTTCAAAAGATATTACGAAAATTCTTATTATCAATATCTTTACTACCACCAACAATGTAGGACTATAATTATGAACTTTCACACTTTTTTATATTGAACGACTAAGAACGCGGAAAGGGCGGACACAGAATCTCGAGAGGATAGCTTTTTGAGCAAAAGTTCAAGAATATATGAGATATCATTAAAGTTCTCTCCGAAATAGTTTTATGTCATTGAATTAAATTTAATTTTTCATCTTTCAAATTCACCTTTTATGAACATGCACTATTAAATGTGATGATCTAGTGAGCAATGTTGTAAACATTTTATATGACTAGCAAGCATCATTATCTGTATTTGAGAATAGGATTATTGCAGTAGATAAATAATCATCAAACAAATTCCACTCTTAGATATATTTTTAATATTAGATGTTTTGCATTTTGTTACTGACAATTATATGATTTTTGAAGAAAAGTTTACGCTGTTTATTGTCAAATTATAAAAATTTTGTTTTGCTTTCTTAGCTGAAAAAAAGCAAAATTTAAGACAAAATTGTTTATTTATAATTTAAGTTATATAATTTGTTTGTTTTTTAAGTATAAGCATACTTCTCTGTCCAAGTTTTATTCGAGTTTACTTTGTGTGAATGAGTTTTTATTATTATTATTATTATTTCATTATTTGTTCGTATCATTTCTAATATGATCATTATTAATGAAGTGAAAAGTTATTTATCATCTGCATATCGTTTTCTTAAATTTTAGCGCTGAAATAGTAAAAGTAGTAATCATTTGCTAACACATTATTTACTCTGGTCAAAATTAAATACTAAACTCAATTTTTTATGTATTTCGTTATACTTGTTCGTTGAATATTTATTCGATGCGTTTCATTTATTTTTTTGTTAAACGTTGAACGATTTACGTTGATTAATTTTTTGGACATTAATACATAAGAAAGCACTTCAGTACTTTTTTACTAGATGTTCATAATTATAAAATTAACTACTTTTCTGAATATGAAATTATATTATACAAAAAATAAAAATATCAAGTTTTTATTCAAGTTTGTATACTCGTATATGTTTTTGTTTGCTTAGTGTTACAAAGATTTTTTCATAAAATATATATTATATATTTTATGAAAAAATGGCTATAAAATTATATATTTTATATCGCTGGATAAAAGACTCATTTTATTTTTCTACATAAATTATTTTTGAAATATTTTGTTGTGCAAAATATAAACTTATATTTAATTTTTAACTAGTAAAATTATAAGTATAAACAAAATTCTACATTAAGAATAATCACCAAGAAACTATTACTGTAATACGTTCATCTATAAGTTTGATATAAGGTAAATCTACACTTAAAACTGGAAAAGAAAATATGATGACTCTAAAGCTTTATGTTGACATTACCCGAGATTCTGATCTCTTTGAACTGATGTTGGGAAAGAATGAAACTGAAACTGAATACTCTAATCTCGACGTCGTATCGATTTCAATTTATTCCACTAGCGGGGTGCCTATAATACTATAATTTGAATTCAAAATAAAAAAAAACTTTTCAATAGCTTTTGCTATGAATGGCAAATGTTTCAGTAGAGCAACGACCTACTGGATCAATAAACGCTCTAGCTCGCGGAGAGTGCGCGCTTTATTTCCGTTTTCGCAAAATTTGCGATTATGTCATAAATAATTTATAGTTTTTGCCACCTGAATTTGCTTCATAGAGTATGTATTCCAGTAAATATTTATACCTATAAATGTAATAATAGAACGTTCAGCAATTGTGATTTACGTATGAGCCGAATATATGCAAAAATGCATTTTATATGAACATTGTGTGAAAGTGATGTATAATTTATTGCGAAATATAGAGTTAGGTTTATATATAGCATTTTTAAATGATTGGGATATTTTTGCTCTATGCTGTACTTGCTTATTATCGAGAATAGTGTATACTTTGAAATAGTTCTTTAATTTTGCTGCAAGAGATTAAGTAATCACTTTTAATCCACAATCATTTATTTTGCTTGCTAATGAATATAATGATCTTGGCATCGAGGAAAAATTAACAGAAAAAATAATTTAATAAAGTTTAATGAACTTATAATTATATACAATATACGAATTTTTATATCGCATTTTCTATTTGTTAATTTTCTAATCTTTCTAATTTTTAACGTTCTTGAATAATACTTATGCTTGAATTAAATTAATATAAAGCAAAAAAAATAAGAACAGTATAATATTCATGTTCGTACTGGGCTTATACTTAATTCGCACATACATTCATACTCTTCAAAAAAACTACCGAATTATTTACATTTTTAAAAGCTAACATTTTTTTTTTTTTTTGTTTCTGCTATCAATCTTATCTTTGTCCTTTCTTTGAACAGAGATCCTAATTTGGTGTGCATTTTTATAATCTGTTCTGATAATTATGATTTTTGTGATGAATATTTTTACCAATGACTTATTATATTTTTGTTATATTTTATAATATATTATTTATGGGCAACATAATAGTTTCGTGTTTTTAATTTGATGATATTTTCACCTTTTGCATTAATGGACATCAAGGGTACTTTCATTTAGATTCACTTTTGTTGCCCACAAATATTTTTTAAGCTCTAATGGATACTAATACTGCTTGATATCAAAAAATATGCCAACTGTAATATGAACCATAAACCTTGTGGTTGGCTGAATCTTTACCACTTAGACTACATACCTACGCCAGTACTTTTCTACATTAGATATATTTGTTATTGCTCTGTTCAAATAAATAACTTTCATATATTTATAACAATAATCTATTCATAATTTCGCATCCATGTAGATTATTTATACATTTATTTTATGTAAAGTTTATTTGAAATCCAATAAAACTATACGATTTTTTATATGTTATCTATGAAATCTCTCTTTTTTATATTTTCTGCATTCAGAACCTTACGTCCTATAAGCTGTTGGGCTGAAACTTCTCCTTACTTCGTATTTTTTAGATGGTAACCCAATGGTTAATCCATCCATATTTGATGATTGTTGTTATTAGAATTAATCTAATATGGCTGACTTTTTATTGGTGCAGCAATGCCGGGCAAAGGCTATTTTCACTTGGAAACATAACGCTATCTATTTTTCCAAGCGAAAATCGTTGTCACTGCTGTCTGACAACAGGCTGCTCGAAGTGGGTATCGAACCCGGGACCTCTGATGGGCAAGCCCGAAATCTCTATAAAATCTGTTTTTTTTCATGCACTATAGCCCACGGATCTGTTATTATGTATATTTGATATTTCCCGTAATAATATATGCGATTTTAAATTTGGGAACAATAATATATCTGTCAATGACCTTGTCGAGTCAGTCAAATGAGCAACGGTGTTTGGTCATTCAATAATAAATTACTGTAAGACTACTAAACAATTTATATTATTTGTCCAAACGTGATTTGTCGTCGCCGCAAAAATCTCAGACGTTATTTACCTAGAGCAAATGTGGTCAACTCGAAAACATAAGATAAATGATCAATGGTAATTTTACAATTAAATGAAAGTTCTACGAATTTGTTAAACTTTGTAACAAATGTATTTCTAAAACATTATTATTGCCAAATGCACTTCAAAAACATCAGACATTGAAAAAATTGCTCCTGATTACTGCCCGTTACTTCTTTTCAACTACAATTTACTTTTTGAAAACTTTATAGAATGTGCTTTGCAATACTTTGTCTATGTAAGATTATATGACTATCAGCTCAAAGATATTTATAATGCAGTTTAATAATATATTTCACGTCATATGACTATACATCTAAAGACATCAGATGTCAAATCCACGTCCACTTACCAGCTATAATCTTATTCAGGCGGATTATTCTTGGATTTGTTCTGCGCTCTTTGCATTAGGTTTATGTTTCACATATGAAAAGTTCAAATATTTGTTCGAAATATTTTCATGGGACACAAGAAAAGACGATAAATGCAACTTGTAATGCGTTAAACCATAATGGATAAGATATTTTGTTTATGGGTTGGATATTTACATATTTGATACCAATAATTCAAGTATCTTATTTATCTTCATTTATATTATATCTGGTTATGTTTTATTTGATGTCTAATTGGTATATTGTGATATATTATTTCATATTAATTGTACATTGTCGATGAATTGCACCATCGTATCTTAGTGGTTAGAGAGATGATGATGAACGATCTTTCAAATAGAAGTTCGGGGTTCAATACCTGCCTTCTAAGGACAACCTGATGTCAAACACTAGTGGCATCACTTCAAAATTAAGATAGAATATTATATTAATTTTGATTATTATATCACTCTGATATATATTTTCATATTGTTACACTGGCCCAAAACTTTGACTTCCTTTGCCCAAACTAAATTTTACTTAGGTGACTTTAGCTAGCAACCGGCGAAGTAATTTGAAGACGAGCGCTTTCTAAATTGTTGTGATTAATCCTCGGTAGAAACTTTAATGAGGATCATCGCTTCATCTGCCATATGCGTCAGGGCATTATGTACTATGTAAATGTGAAGATAAATTTGGCAATTCGCCAAACACCAAAAATAAAGCTTGACACTTGACCTTGGATGATAAAAGGAGTTGTAATGGCAAATCGATACTGATGATAGGAAATATCTGAGGGCAATCTTATGTGGAGTAGTGAAATTTTATTACTGTATCGAAATTACTAACTGCTATATATATAAGCATAAGTGCTAAAAAGTACATATACGTTATATTCATAGTAATTCAGAGTTTCCGTCTTTATAAAAAATTAAAAGAGAAAGAAAAAGCTAGGACGTTTAATTTTATCATAAAATAGTTGGACAGTATTTGTATCTACTACTACTTATATACTAATTATTTTTCATAATTAGTTTATAAAGTATAATATATATATATATATATATATATATATATATATATACTAGATGACCCGACAGACGTTGTCCTGTACCCAAATTCTGCATTTTTTCAATATTCTGTTCTAATATTTACCGTTCAGTTAAAATTAATAATTATTGTTTTTCGAATTACTATTTACATCAATAAATGAGTGACTGTACAACTGCTTTAAATAAAATGATGATTCTCAATTCCCACAGTTAACACTTTAATTATCCCTTTAACAAATATTGAAATATGTTCAATAAAATTATATAATAAAAATTAAACACTGCAATTCAAACCACAAATTTATTTCCAATAGCTCAATTTATTTTAATGTCAAGGGTTATACAATTTTTTAGTCATATTTGTAGGTGTGGATGTAAAAATGAATGATTTTTTGTTCATTCACGACTAAAACATTGACTTTCCAAATGTATCACACAAAAAATCATCGCCTGCCTTTGTGATTTATAGCATAATTTACACGTGTTGAAAATTGAAGTCTTTTAAAGGGTATAACAAATCCAGAAAGAATTAATAAATAGCATTCCCGGTAAAGGTACAATATCACATCGTTTTTTTTACCCAAAATAATGGCTTCAATAATGTTGCCTATAATTTTTATATATTTGTACCATATTTCAACTGGCTTTTAGTAATTTTTATATCTAAATTACATTTTTCTCACTAATAAATTTATATACATTATTACTTAAGTTTATATTTGAAGTGAATTAATTTGTCAAATCCTGTTCACATGTGCTCTTTCAACCTACGATCAACAAAATTGCAGTAAATGGAGAGGAAAAAACCGTGTGTCGGAAATAGGCTAATCTTAATCTTAAATTCAGAAGTAAAAACAATTTGCACTCCGTCACCACCTACCGGATTAATTGAATTATAACTCTTTTAATTCTGATTTTATCAATACTTGCAATACACTATTTTAAAGGTAATTAAATGAGCTACAACTTTCTCTATCATAAATTTTAACTTCTCTTATTTTGAAATGGCAAAGGATTGAAGGACTCGAAAGACACTCTGGTTGTACACTATCAATATTTGTGTAACAGAAAAATAATAAAAAGCAATAATTAGTCAGTAAAAAACCTTGAATTTTCATTTATATACCTTTATACGTATCTTTTATTTTTTTAAATAGATTTTTTTTCATGAAATCATGAGCTTTTTGGAAATCCTTTGCACTAAAGTTATGGTATTTTCTAGAACCCGTCAAAATCTCTTAAACCAAGTTGATTCCAGAGGGAATACGATTATTTTTAATTTTGGTGGAAATGACACTCAAAAACTATTTGCTTTAAACGAAAAAAATATTGTATGCGTCTTTTATCTGCATGATAGCTCACTCATCTTACATGCAGAAGTACTAATTTTAAAACTTATTTTGAGTGCTATAAAACCCCATTTTCATATCTAGCCTAATATTGTTCCTAGAACAATTTATAGAACATCAATTTATTATGATTTTGATTGATATAATTTTGTTCATTACATGATTTTCGTTTAAATGTATATTTTTAGAAATACTTGCAAAAAACGACGAAAAACGCAAAAAACAACAAATTTTCAGTAGCCTGTAACTTGAAAAGTAATTTCTTTTTTGAAAAACATTATTCAACATTTTTCTATTCTAATTAGTTCTTTTATCGATATCCGACGTTAGTTTGAAAGAGATACAATTGAACCACTGAAAAGAGATGTCATCCCCCCGAGAAGTGGCAAATGATTCTAAATTATTTTTATTTTTAAACTTGAGAGTAAGATGCTCCTAATTCCAAAATTTCTTGCAAATTGAAGCACATTAAAAATATTCAGACCCAAAATGCTCCATTGTCTTGAGTAAATATTTCGTATCCAATGCCAAACATATGAATTTTAGACACAATGAAACTTCTGAATAATTGTTTGAATAAATAAATTATTTTTGTATCTTGATTTAGTAAATTAAGACAAAACACGACTGCATTTAAAAGTTAAAAAATAATAATCAGTCAAAGGGAATTGTCGGCTAAGTTTTATGCGCGAGACGCATGCGCAGACTGCATCATCTGTCAGATGTTGACTGTATCTTATACTAAATCTTATATTATTTTAATTTTTATCACATCTCAGCTTCTTTTTGGCAATAATAAGGTAGACATTACATTTTCTTTATTTTTAATGATTAATTTATTATATTTTAATATTGCCTTAGGAATAGAAATGTTTGGCAAATGACAGTTGTCATTTGTTTTTAATGTCAAACCATGCCTTAAATATTTTAAAGGTCAAACAATGATAAGCGGTTTTTTGTAATTTTTTCCATTTATTTCTACAATCTAACTATATTTCTATGAATCAAAACATTTTAGAAAATTTCCCGAACAAACTTCAGGAAGATTTATGAAAATCCGAATTATAGTTTAGGAGGATTAATGAAACTTACATTGTTACAGAAGAATTTTATATATAAGACTAGCTGACCCGACAGACGTTGTTCTGTACCCACGTCTACAATTTTTCAATATTTTATACTAATATTTACTGCTTAGTTAAAAATAATAATTACTGTTTTTTGAATTACTATCTACACCAATATATGAGTCATGTTGAATGTAGAACTGCTTCAAATAAATGATTGATCTCAATTCCCACAGTTAACACTTTAATTATTCATTTAACAAATATTAAAAAAATTTCAATAAAATTGTATATTAAAAAATATACACTACGATTTATAGAACAAATTTATTTCCAATAGCTCAATTTATTTCATTGCATTTAAGGGTTATATAGTATTTTTAGTCATACCTGTAGATGTGGATGTATAAATGAATGAATTTTTGTTTATTCACGACTAAAACATTGATTTTCGAAATTTATCACACTAAAAACGATCGTCTGCCTTTGTGATTAATGGTCATAGCATAAGATACACGTGTTGAAAATTGAAATCTTTTAAAAAGTACAACAAATTCAGAAAGAATTAATATAAAGCATTCGCGACAAAGGTGCAATAATACCTTTTATTTTTCTACCCAATATAATTGCTTCAATAATGTTGCCTATAATTTTTATAATTTCGTACTATATTTTAACTGGCTTTTAGTAATTTTAATATCTAAATTACATTTTTTTCTCAAATAAACCAATATACATTATTGCTTAAGTTTATATTTGAAGTGAATTAATTTGTCAAATCCTGTTCACATGTGCTCTATTCAACTTACGATCAACAAAATTATTGCTCTGTGAATTTTTTTACTGTGCTCCAATTTACTTGATATTTTGGAAATAGGCTAATCTTTATCTTAAGTTCAGAAGTGAAAACAATTGCACTCCGTCACCATCCATCGCATTAATTGGATTATTACTCTTTTAATTCTGATTTTATCATAACTTCAAAGGTGATTAAATGAGCTACGGCACAATGAGTGAAACGGCGAAGGGTTAAAGGGCTCGAAAGACCTCTGGTTGGACAGCCGCGCACTTCGTAATTAATACCTCTATCAATATTTGTGTAATCGAAAAATACTAAACAACAATAATTAGTAATAAAAATACCTCGAATTTTCATATATATATATATACTTTTATACGTATTCTTTCAGAGATATTATAATAAGAAATTGGATTTTTTTTAAATATTTTTTTTAAAAATCGTTTGTACTAAAGTTGTGGTATTTTCTAGAATCCATCAAGATCTCTTAAACCAAGTTTTTTCTAGATGGAATACGATTATTTTTAAATTTGGTGGTAATGGCACTGAAAAACTATTTGATTTAAATGAAAAAACATTATATGCGTCATTTATTTGCATGATAGTTTACTCATTTTACACGCAGAAGTACTCATTTTAAAGCTTATTTTGAGCACTATAAAAACCCATTTTCATATCTAGCCTAATAATGTTCCAAAAACACTATAAAATAGCGATTTATTGAGATTTTAATTGATATAATTTTGTTCATTATATGATTTTCGTTAAAATGTATATTTTTGAAGATATTAGCAAAAAATGATAAAAACGCAAAAAAGAAACAAATTTTCAGTAGCCAGTAACTTGAAAAGTATTTGCTTTTTTGAAAAACATTATTAAACATTTTTCTCTTATAATTAGTTCTTTTATCGATACCCAACGTTATTTTGAAAAAGTAAAGTTACACCTCTGAAAAGAAATGTCATCCACCCGAGAAGTGGTAAAGGAGTTTAAATTGTTTTCACTTCTGAAGAGTAAGATGAACCTAGTTCCAAAATTCCAAACGAAATGGAAAACAGTAGAAAAAGTTCAGACCGAAAGCGCTCCATTGAGTAAATATTCCGTACCAATGACAACATATGAATTTTTGACCCATGAAACTTCTAAATAATTTTTTTTGTATTGTGACTTAGTATAGTAAGGCAAAACGACTGCAAATTGAATATTTTTGAGCGCAATCACTTATGGCTCGTCTTGTTTGCACGAATTCGTACGGCGAATCTGTTCGCAAAGTGCGCAAACAAAATTATTGCAAGCAAAAGCAATCCACGCGCACGTTGAGAACACGATTCGCCGTGCGCGTCAGACGCATGCGCAGACTGCATCACTTGTCACATGCATGTTATATTATTTGCATCTTAAATTAATTTAATTTTTGGCTCATCTCAGCTTCTTTTTGGCAATAAGAATGTAGTCGTTACATTTTTCTCATTCATAATCATATATATATATTATATTTTAATATTGTCTTAGCCTATATGTGAATGGAAATGTTTGGCAAATGACAGTCGTCTTTTGTTTTTAATGTCAAACTATGCCTTAAATATTTTCAAGGGCAAACAATGATAAGCGGTTTTTTGTAATTTTTTCATTTATTTCTACAATCTAACTATATTTCTATGAATCAAAACATTCTAAAAAATTTCCCGAACAAATTTCAGGAACATTCATGAAAATCCGAATTATAGTTTAGGAGGATTAATGAAACTTACATTGTTACAGAAGAATTTTATATATAAGATATATATATATATATATATATATATATATATATATATATATGATAAAATTGTTTCTTGGGCGTCAATCCAGTAATTAAAAACAGTTTTATTGAAGGAAAATGTTTTTATTCAGAGAACATACGTATATATATATATATATATATATATATATATATATATATATATATATATACGCCTGTGTGCGTCAATCTTGTCAAACTATTTTCTAATCGTATTACACCAACCTTTTCTACTGTTACTGAGTGAGCCATAAACCTTGAACTTAATTTAGAAATATATTAGTGTTTGGCCACATTAGAAATTTGTGTTGACAATTTTGTAATAATAATATAAATAGTAATATCTGACATAATAATAGACTGTATAATATTTAGCATATGAATTTGCAGATATCATATTATTCTAATGAGAACTTCAATTTGTAAAGCATTTTCTCAAAATATATTGTTGTATATGGTAATTTATCATGGAATTGTTTTGTATTAAGCAGTTATATCTGGCAAGTTGTCTTTATTGAAATTTTAGATCCAATACAGTTTAATATTTTTAAATAAAGTTTTCTATGTTATTTCTTAATTGCGTGTTAATTGAAAATTTCAAATGCAGTTTTGTTTACTTACCAAATATTATAATTAATAAACCAAACTTGTTTTTCCTGTCATATCAATCAAATCAATAAATATTTTTTTATTACTACAACATATGTTTATATTGATTTTTTGTTCTAGTGGATCACAAAACAATCTCTGCAATGGAAGTATCGCCGCAGCCCATCAATTGGTCCGGAAAATTCCAAATAACACTAGTCCGAACGGTTGTCGAAAACCCATGGTGACATTATCCCATTTACCCAGGAGGCCACCGGTTGATGTCCAATTTTTAGACACTTCCTATTCAGTATCTGAAGGTAGACAACGTGGATACAAGACGATCTTGAAAGGAATCAATGGAAAATTTCGGTCGGGAGAATTGACTGCTATTATGGGCCCATCAGGGGCGGGAAAGAGTACTCTTATGAATATTTTAGCTGGTTATAAGTGAGTATAAATATAATAAATATTTTTTCTAATAAGTCGGTAGCATATGCTGTTTACCATCTCTTTTATAGTTTTATCACAGTTTTAACGGGGTTAAAACATATTTTTAAAGCTTTTGAAACATTTTGGCATCGTAGATGGAAAAATCCACATGATATCACAAGTACATAAAGAGATATATACATTATAGCCGCCAAGCGTATATCTTCACATTAGCAAAATTTTTGACAAAACCTTTGACAATGTATTACTTTAAACTGAAATAATAGAAGTGAAAAGGTAGAATATTATGAAAAACCTCTTGGAAATATTTTATTGGATTTACATACATATATTATTCACACCTATCTTCTAGTCTTATTGATATCCATTTCAAATGCGAAACTATCAGCGATGATACAACTCCAACCGAATATTATTATGGTGACTTATTCATGTATCTATAATATAATTTCATTTACTTTTAATATATACATTCCAACTAAATCTACAACTGTGTACAACTACAACTAAACTGTAAATTGTATGGAAAAATGCTTCCAAGACCACCTTATTCATTTCCTGAAGTTTTGGTGTAAATTAACATTTAGCGAATATTTGTTGAATATCAACAATTTACATTTGACAATGAATTTCTATTCTCTTAAAATATATATATATATATATATATACATATATATATATATATTGCATATATGTATTTTACATATATATATATATATATATATATATATATATATATACATTTTATATAATTTTATATAATTTTATATTTATATAATATAGTGTAATAGTATATATACATATATTTTGTGGTTTTATATTTTACATGAACTATAACATTTAATTCCATGAAACAGATGCATTTTAATTTATGTTATGATAAACTTACAAATCTAATTCTCATATAACATGAAACAACAAAGGATTACTCGATGGAATGATATTTTCTATTATGAATTTCCATCTTTCATCATGTTGACTTTTTAGATAAAATATATTTCATATTGCGTTTCTTTTTTCTTTGTACTGCGCATGTCGTTTCATTGTTATTATCATATATATGATTGCGGAATTTGAAAATATTTTATTGTTTAGAATCAGTGATGGTCATTAAATTTCAGAAATGCATCTTACATAATTTCAGATTTTCTGCTGCACTTCATTTATAATCGTAAATTATATGATTTTCCGGATAATAAATGATTTAAATGTTTTTCATTTAATGCTTTATGGTGAAAATAATTCTGAAATTATTAAATCATATGTGCATCTATGAACTGAGAAAACAGAATTGCAGTTCCTTATTGAAGTTATAATTTCGGTTTACTATTAATTATTATCCATTGGTACTTACATACTATTTTCATTTTTCAGAACATCTCATCTTAGTGGATCAGTTCTAATTAACGGCAAAGAACGTAATCTACGCCGTTTCCGAAAACTCTCATGTTACATTATGCAAGATGATCGCCTTCTTCCCTACATCACAGTGCGCGAAGCCATGATGGTGTCTGCCAATTTAAAATTAGGGAAAGACACACCGCACAATGCAAAAAGAATTGTAGTCGATGAAATTATTGAAACATTGGGCTTAGTAGAATGTAGCAATACTAAAACATTACATCTATCAGGCGGACAACGAAAAAGATTGTCCATAGCTCTGGAATTAGTTAATAATCCACCTGTTATGTTTTTTGATGAACCTACATCAGGATTAGATTCTTCTACTTGTTTTCAATTAATCTGCTTGCTTAAGTCTTTAGCAAGAGGTGGTAGAACAATAGTATGTACAATACATCAGCCTTCTGCAAGACTTTTTGAGATGTTCGATCATCTCTATATGCTGGCGGAAGGGCAGTGTATATACCAAGGCAGAGTTAATGGTTTGGTTCCATTTTTGGCTTCTTTGGGATATGAATGTCCGAGTTATCACAATCCAGCGGATTATGGTGAGTACGCATGAATCTTGATTAAATCATTTAAGTTAAATTTATTTTTGATATTTAGAATAAAATATTAATATTGTTTTATATTATTTAGTTATGGAAGTTGCATGTGGCGAGCATGGAGAATGTGTTCACAAGCTCGTGATGGCGGTCAACCACGGCAAATGTAATGTTTGGAACCGCGAAACAGCGCGACCGCCTCCAATAACAAACGACATTATGAAGAAAGAATTACCGCCAATCCCGAAATCCAACGAAAAAACCTCCAACAAAGATAATACTATTGTAAATATACCAATGAATGGCGATACTACAAATCCCAAACAACTGAACGCTGCCAACTGCACTACTTCATTATTAGATTCTAATGAAAGCGTAACGACGATGCCAACCAGAACTGGATTTCCGACATCTGGATGGCAGCAGTTTTGGATTTTGTTGAAACGAACATTCTTGACGATATTTAGAGATCAAACCTTGACGCAAATGCGACTGGTATCGCATGTAGTAGTTGGAATTCTAATAGGATTGATTTATTATGACATCGGGGACGAAGCTTCCAAAGTGATGAGCAATGCTGGATGTGTATTTTTCACAACTATGTTCACCATGTTCACCGCTATGATGCCAACAATTTTAACTTGTAAGTTTCTTATACTTTTTATTGATTATTTATATTACTTTTTTTATTATTTTTGTCGAAAGCATAATGAACTAATGATTAAGATCATTTTATGAAAATATTTAATAATACGCCTAAAGTCATTTGTACTATAATTACATTCATGAATTATGAATCCGTTTGTAATGGCTGCATTTCTGGACAATAGATGATATATGTACTCGTATAATACGCTGCATGTCATATAATATACTAGTATTTGTAGTATAATATGTATTATTTTTTATTTGAATATGTATGTATAAAAAGACCCTTTCCAGAGAGGATTTTGTCGAGGTTCACATTTTTGCTGTGATTGTGTAATTGATGTAATTTTACTTTGAACATTCTTACTCGTACATTCAATGCATCCAGTAAATGTGAATAATATAAATACAATGGAAGTGATATTTGGAAGTTTACTATAAAAATATTTTTAAAATAAATCTTTCATATTTTCAGTTCCAACAGAAATGGCGGTATTTATAAGGGAACATTTGAATTATTGGTACTCCTTAAAGTCATTTTATTTGGCCAAAACGATTGCAGATCTACCATTCCAAGTAAGTACTTTTTCACGTTCGTTACGATTTATCTTAAAATGGTGATACCCTGACATACGAGTAACCTGACATAAGAGTCAATAAAGCGATTACTTGCTTTAATGTTAATAGAAAATAGAAATATGAAAAATTTTATCAGTTGTAACAATGATTTTCCTATCGTAGAAATATTTTGGCTGTTAAGGGGGTATTCTACTGTAGAGGCATGAGTTTCGCCCGGTTTTTAAAGCGCTGTATAAAGGAAACAAATAATATTTTTGCTATCGATTTTTTTATCATTTGTTTATTGATATTTTATTATTACATAAAAAAAATATTAAAAAAGAATTAAAATTCACAAAGTTATAAGCAGTCAAAGTGGGGGCTCAAAAAAAATAGGGTGTCCTGGCGTGCATGATTCCAACCCTCCTGGTGATGTGAAACATAAAAAGTAGATGGATTCTTAATTATTATAGATGCCGCTATCGTATGACCCTTGGATAAGTTATAACAATAATTTTTGTTTGAATGGCGGCAATTTTTTAAAAATACTAAATGAAAAGTTATAGTTTTGAGCAAGGTTCACGCGATAAAGCGATGTATAGAGAAGATCCTCTCCAAATTTGAAGTAAATCGGTTCATTAGAACTCGAGATATCCTTACCGCCAGCTCGAAAAAAGTAGTCCCGAGAAAAATGCGTTCAAAGTTTTGCAGTCGGTCGGACCCGAGCCGAGGCCACGTTACTAAAACAGCTATAACTCAAGAAATAATAGTAATTTTGAAAAATACTTTTAATGACATATTTTTGAATAACTAAACTTTGAAAATATAAAAAAAAATGTTTCGATTTTTTCAAAATTCTACAGTAGAATACCCCCTCAAATGAATTATTTTATAGTTAGTCATTGCCCTTATATGTGCACGGAACGAATTAAACTAGTCTGTCGGGGTACCACATAAATACAAATTCTACATATGGATCAACATTGACTCATTGCATAAATATTTGTAATTTTTCTTTAAAATAGTAAAAACATGTACTTTATATGTTTTTGGAAAATACTATACATGGTTGTAAATAATGAAAATTTTTGCATTTTGCTTTAATATGCTATTAATAAGCATTATTAATTAATTTTTCTCATTAAAGGTTGTGTTCACAAGCGGTTATGTCTTAGTAGTCTATTACATGACATCACAGCCTCTAGAACCACAAAGAGTCTTCATGTTTGTCTCCATTTGCATCCTGACAGCTCTAGTTGCCCAAAGTTTGGGTTTGCTAATTGGAGCAGCTATGAGTATAGAGACAGGCGTTTATCTTGGGCCAATTACTACAATACCAATTGTTTTATTCTCAGGATTCTTCGTCAATTTTAATGCCATACCCGGCTATTTAAGCTGGCTGACGTATGTAAGTTATGTTAGATACGGATTTGAAGGTGCCATGTATTCTGTATATGGATTCGACAGACAGAAACTGAAGTGTTCTGAACCTTATTGCCACTTTAGAAGTCCCAAGAAATTCCTTAAAGAAATGACTATGGACCAAGCAGTGTTTTGGGTTGATGCCGTTGCTTTATTCGGACTATTCATATTTTTAAGGTTGGTAGCTTATTTAGTACTGAGGCTGAAGTTAAGATCTATTCGCTAATGCTATTTCCACATTTCAAACATATTATTATCGCTCATAAGTAAAAAATATTTGGATATATTACTAGGAATAAGTGGTGCTAGATTGTACTTATATTTACCATATCTATATTATGAAAATGTAAATGGTTTATGAGATTTTTATAGAAGTTAGATATGCTGAATATTATTAATTTGTGAGTAAATTTTTAGCCTGTGAAGAGATAAATTTATAGAAACTGAGAACCATTAATATTAAGTTAGGTTACTTGTGATAAGTGCAGTATTTTAATTTTAGAGCAAATAATATCTCTGTTAGCAATTTTAGTATTTATCTGGTACTGCTTCATTATTTTCAAATTTTATGAGGAAATGAGGATTTAGCAACATTGTGTGTTTCAAAACACTAGAGACTGAATCGTATGTTGTAATATCAACTCTGCTATGCTATTTTTTCTTGAAATCGAATTTAATTACCGCATTACATATCACACTTTTTAGTTTTAAATTAGAATATTATTTTGATATTTTATGTTGTTTACATAAAGAAGTAACATCTTGCCTATGACATAGTATATAAGTAACTGAAAGCCATTATTTAGAATTATATAATACAACTTGAAACTATACATTACAAGAATAAGTTAAAAGCGTTTATGTGTTTTATGTTTTGATCCGTAATACTAATATGTAATTGAAAATGCCATTTTAATAATAAATTAAAATGAACATTTTTTTTATAAATAAATCTTATTTTCTAAGAAGAATCCTGTATAAAACTTTATAAAAGCTATATTATTTTTCACCATGATCATACAAGTTGTAAGTAAATGGTTTGATGATTTTATTCACAGAACATGAACTTTCAATTAACGCTTTTGCATACCAAATTATTTTTATCTATATAGTAATAATAATAATGTTATCTTAATACTTTAAAAATACATTTATTGGAAACATTAATCCGCTTCATTCAAGCTTGGCTCGACTTTACGATATTTAAATTATATTTTTTCTACTGAAAAAATGGATTTCGCAGATATGTTTTTTAAATTAGATCCAAGATTATTGAAGTCTTAAAATCAAATTTTACTTTTGACAATGAAAATTATCACTAACTCATTCAATCAAATCATGTTAGTCAAATGAATATATATTAAAAATTGTTATAACATATTATTCCTGCATTATATATTACTAGACTATAAGTATGTACACCACCAATATTTTATATTTTTTATAATTGATGTAAAATTGAACAAATGGATGTGTATGTTTGTGAGTGTATGAATTAAAATAGTATATATAATTTATCATTAATCATGCTAGATCTATTTTATATATTGATGTGTTAGTACCTACATTTTATATAAGAGGAGAATTTACTTTTGTGATACGAATTTCTTAGTTTAGATTTGTCATATATACATAATATGAATTTATATTGTTTATATCATAATGTAGTATGCGATGAACGATATTGCATAAGATTGTTTATGATATAAAATATTACATTACATATAAACCATGTTATAATAAAAAGTATATACAAGAACATATTTTGTTTTCATATATTATATTTTTGGAATTCTCATTTATATTACAATTTTTATCGTTTCAATTTATCGTGCATTAGATTCGATAATTAATCTACGAGAGGCAAGTAAAAAATAAGGTTCGAACATTTTTTTCAGGGTTGAGGTATTTTTTATTGCAATAAATATGTACACTTAAATATGTATGATCTTTCAATGCATTTTTTCTGACAAGTTATCAACTTCTGAAAACCCACTTCGAAGAACTCCGCAGCTAGGCCGCCAATGTGCTTAAAGAAATAAAGACTGTACTGAAGCGTTGTCCACCCAAGTGTTGCTTCAATTTCGAGAACAAGTGGAAGTCGCTGGGAGCAAGATCATGGCTGTATGGGGCAATTTAACCCATCGATCACACACCTTGTGATAACCAAGTTTTTCTGTCAAAATGTTGTCGATGGTTTTTTCACAAACCTCAGGAACCTGTAAAGCCAGCTCCCGAAGCGTTACTCTTTGATCCTCGAGGAGAATGCGCTCAATCTTGGCCACGACTTCGACGGACACCGATGGCCTCCCGCTCCTTTGCTCGTCGTGGCGAACTCCCTGCACCATTTGCGGACGTGCTGGACGCTGATGCAAGCTTTGCCATAAACTTCTTCCAACTGTCTATGAATTTCAATAGGTGCAAGCTTCTTCGCGTTTAAAAATCGAATTATTGAACGGATTTCACACCTGGCGGTGACGGTGATTGCGGGCTCCATCACGGAAGGCTGTTAGACTGGCACTAAGGTTCGCAGAGATCTTCCAGGTAGTTGGAATGGAGTAAGGGAGTAAGGTAACATTAAAAGCGGTTTTGCAGGATTTCTCCTAGCTCGCGCGGCGAGTGTACGGCGTTGGGAACCTTATTTTTTACTTGCCCCTCGTAGTAATACATTTTGAAAAATTACAGACTATGATGATGAATGCTACAATTTTAGTATTCTCAATCTAAAAATATAAATGAATGAAATTTAAGTAAAATTAGTATATAATTAGAAGAAAAGTTCAACAAGAAATAAGAAAAATTTTGAAACTAATGTACAATATTATGGAACATTAATAAGTATTTCAAAAGTTTACTAAATATTTATCAATAATTTTAGTAAAGCTATATTTTTTTTAATTGTGATAAAATTGTATTCCAAGTTATTACAAACTAATATAATAATGTATTTTATTAAATATTATATATAAATAATCTAAAGATGATATAAAACAGCACTACCAAAAACATGCATAAAATAATTTCGTATTAAATACTTACTCTTATTTAATTTTTTAAATGATTTTTTTTTTAAATATCAATATTTTTGGCAAATTTATATGATTTTTTAAAATAAATTTATCATATAATAAAGTTGTACCCCCAATCATTGCAATTGGTTTGGTTAATAATAATTTTGTTTATTAAATAATTTTCCGAATTCTTATAAATATTCTAAATGAAATCTGAAACAGCAATATCAGACAGATGCATTTAAATAATTTTGTCCTAAATTTTCTTTGTTTAATATCTAGTTTTCGAAAATTTCGATAACAAATATTATACCTATTCAAAATAATTAAACAAAAACTTAATCGAAACTATTTTTTATCATTTATACATATAATCCCTTTGTATTTGAAACTTAATATTCTGCGGACGTGAATGCTATAGCATTCATAGTATATAATGATTTAAATATGATAACCTGACTCTTCATATAAACGGTGATTATCACAACCAATTTTAAAATAAAATTACTATTAATAAATAATTTTTGTACCTTATTGAAACTTTTACTGCTAAATATGATAGTAAAAAAAGTAATTACTCAATGTGCCAATGTTGCAAGTATAATTTATAATTCTATATGCAATAACAATTATTATAGTAAGTAATAATTGTTAATAAGATAACTAAATAACTCAAGCAATAAATGACTTGTAGCAAGTATAATTTATAATTTTATATGCAATAACAATTATTGCAATAAATAATAATTGTTAATAGTATATCTAAATAACTCAAATATTCAAATGTGAGTATTCTTATCAGTTCTGCAAGTATAATTTGCATAATTGCTATACCCAATAGCAATTATTATGAAAAATTGCTGTTACAATAATCAATTTCAATTTTTGAATTTCGCGCCGTGTTTGAATTCCCCTGAAGTGCGCGCTCATTTCACGGAACGAACCGAGTGTCCCCATTCCGCATCGCTTGTCTTCGTACAGGAGAGTGACGCAAACGTCAGATTTGAAGGTTCATATGGAGTTAAATCATAAAAAATAAGAAACGCTACAAGTTTATCAAAGGCAAAGCATTCGCACGGTTCAAAGTTCTTTAATAATTATTTAGTATTTAAAATATTACATGTATACATGATAATTTGAACTCTGAACGAGCCGATTCGAGTTGTGTTCGTGATGTATTTTCAATAAAACTAGAATCTGTTGCAAGTATGATCCAGTGAATGTTGTTATTGGAAACCAATCAGACATTTTCGATTGATTATTGAACTTTTAGTGAACACATAATTATAGCGACAAATGATGATTTTAAATTAATTGTTGACATAGGTTAAATTATTATTCTGGTTAACATTATATATACAAGTGATTTTAAAAAATTGTGCAGGATTTTACCATGGATAATTTTTTATTAAATAATAATTCGTAAGTGTTTATTTTTATTATAACGTATATATATATATATATATATAATAATATAATATATATATAATAATAATATAATATATATATAATATATATAAATATAAATATATATAAATATAAATATATATAAATATATATATATATATATATATATATATGTGTGTGTGTGTGTGTATTTGTGTGTAATTGAATATGTATACATATATTTTAATGTAATACATATATTTTATAATTTATAAATGTATTATGACTAAATGTTCATTCATAAATGTTCCGTACCAACGACAGTGCCTAACTTTTACATATTTTTGATATTATTTATTAACCCTTTCCACTCGAATGCCGCCCCTCCGGCGACAAAATACATATTAATTTCGGTATTCTCGAGTGGAAAGGATTAATATTGATATATAGTTATTGTAATGGGCCGAAAATCGAAATTTAAAATTTTTACATTTCTCGACGTTTTGAAGGTTTCTGAACATTTTGGCATACCTCAGAAAAAATGGATGTGTGTGTGTGTGTGTGTATGTATGGATACAAATTTCCAGTCACGTTTTCAGGCGCATGGATCAACCAATTTGAATGATTCAAAAAACATTCGATTCCTATTGATAGGGAGAAGAGCTGATTAGTTTTTGGCAAAGGCAGGTCCAGCCGTTTCGGAGATACGGAGCAAAGAGTATAGAAAATAGAAATCGACTTTTTGAGAGAACGGAGTATCCGATGATCTAAAAAATGATCTAAAAAACATTCAATTAGTAATGATTGGGAGAAGTGTTTATTAGTTTTTGGCAAAGGCAGGCCCAGCCATTTCGAAGATACGGAGCTAAATGTGTAAAAAATGGCAGTTTTTGAGAGAACTAAGCGTCCGATTTAAATGATTCAAAAAACTTTCTGCTTGTCTTAACAAAATAATTGATTTTGGCAAAAAAAATGTTTCAACTTTTCTTTTTTTCAAAAAAAAATTTCTTTTGTATATCGAAAATAATTCAGATTTTATTTTTAATTCTGACTAAAGTTCTAAAATACTTTAAACAAATAATTTCAACTTTGCAATTCAGTTTATATGATTCTTATAAATATTAGACAATATTAATAACAATCTATTTGAAAATATTCAGTATTCCTCGAACATTTTGTCACGGTACGGGAAGTTCCAGCAATTTGCCTTAAGGCACGATGCCATACACCCCACTAGTTACTATTATATATTATTTACATATTTTTATAGTGTGCAATTTATGATTTGTTTGTGGTTATATCAATTTAATCAATTTTCTAAACGCAAACAAAAATATATATGTAGGTACTATCTCAAAATTACTCAAGAAATCACTAAGTAATGTTGTCATATATTTGCTGTTTAAAATCTGCAATTCTTATATTATTACTTTGATAATATATTATTGACTTTTTATACTTTTGGATCAAATTTTTGCCTCTTCCTAGATATTTTCATACATTTTATTTTGTTTTCAATTTTGCCATGTCAATTTATTCTTTAATTAATATTCAATTAATTCTTCCAATTGCCACTCAAGCTGACTTTCTAATATGGAGAAACTTCCTAATTTTCTAAATATCTACTTGAAAATCTATGTATTATCTATGAAACATGTTTAAATATGATACTTACTACTTATTGATATTTATATGTAGAAATATCCTTTCATGCGGTATATTTGTACTACTCAAAACATAATTTTGTTTCAATAACTAACCAGTACTACTCAAAATATCAGATATACCGAACGCCGATTGGTATTCATTTGCCAAAGTTTGATCAAATTTCAAATTGTGAAATTTGATCTTTCGATCATCATATAAGATAATGATGTTGGAGAGGTTTTTTATTCCATTGATAAACTTTGATAATAATTATATTCTGTTGATAATAAATGTTTTCTGACCCGACTTCTTAGTTATATTATGGCTCCTATAGTTATATTATGAGATTATTTCCTTCCACATGAAGAAATCATTCAGTGAAATAATAATTTTTAGTTGATTGGCATTCATTTTTCCTAAATGTTGATCAAATTTCAAATTGTGTTTGATCAAATAAGATAATGATATTGGGAAGGTCTTCTATTCAATTGGTAAATTTTGATAAAAATGATATTCGTTTGATAACAAATGTTTTCTGACCCGACATCTCCATTAGCGGTACTATGAAATCATTTTCTTTCACATAAAGAAATCATTCACTAAAATAATAATTTTTAGTCGATTGGCATTCATTTTCCTAAATTTCGATTAAATTTCAACTTGTGACTTCATCATATAAGATAATTATGTTGCAAAGGTCTTCTATTCTATTGATTAATTATGATAAAAATGATATTCGTTTGATAATAATTATTTTTTGACCCGATATTTTTCTGATATATAGTTTTATATTTTCAAAAATTCTGTTTATAGTAATACACGAATTCAAAAAGCAACTACGTACTTCGTGTTTAATAAATTACTTCGTGTTTAA
>NW_020539725.1:31066349-31086594 GCF_003426905.1 Ctenocephalides felis | reverse complement strand
AATAAATAGTTTTATATTTCTATAACATATGTTATATAATTTTTGTTTTGTTTTAGTGGTTCACAAAACAATCTCTGCAATGGAAGTATCGCCGCAGCCCATCATTGGTCCGGAAATTCCAAATAACACTAGTCCGAACGGTTGTCGAAAACCCATGGTGACATTATCCCATTTACCCAGGAGGCCACCGGTTGATGTCCAATTTTTAGACACTTCCTATTCAGTATCTGAAGGTAGACAACGTGGATACAAGACGATCTTGAAAGGAATCAATGGAAAATTTCGGTCGGGAGAATTGACTGCTATATGGGCCCATCAGGAGCGGGAAAAGAGTACTCTTATGAAATTTAGCTGGTTATAAGTGAGTATGAATATAATAAATATTTTTTCTAATAAGTCGTTAGCATATGCTGTATACCATCTCTTTTATAGTTTTATCACAGTTTCAACGGGGTTGAAACATATTTTTAAAGCTTTTAAAACATTTTGCATCGTAGATGGAAAAATCCACATGACATCACAAGTACATATAGAAAAATATATACATCATAGCCGCCAGGCGTATATCTTCACATTAGCATAATTTTGCACAAAACTTTTGACAATGTATTACTTAAAACTGAAATAATAGAAGTGAAAAAGCAGAAATTATGAAAAACCTCTTGGAAATATTTTATTGGATTACATACATATTTTATTCACACCTATCTTCAAGTCTTATTGATGTCCATTTCAAATGCGAAACTAGCAGCAATGATACAGCTCCAACCAATTTATGAATATTATTATGGCGGCTTATCATGTATCTACAATATAATTTCATTTACTTTCAATAAATACATTCCAACTAAATCTACAACTATGTACAACTACAACTAAACTGTAAATTGTATGGAAAAATGCTTCCAAGACCACCTTTTTCATTTCCTGAAGTTTTGGTGTAAATTAACATTTAGCGAATATTTGTTGAATATCAACAATTTACTTTTGACAATGAATTTCTATTTCCTTAAAATATATATATATATATATATATATATATAATGTATATATGTATTTTGCATATATATATATATATATATATATATACATTATATACAATATAGTGAAATAGTATATATAAAATATACATACTCGTACATATATTTGTGGTTTTATATTTTACGTGAACTATAACATTTAATTCCATGAAACAGATGCATTTTAATTTATGTTATGATAAACTTACAAATATAATTCTCATATAACATAAAACAACAAAGGATTACTCGATGGAATGATATTTTCTATTATGAATTTCCATCTTTCATCACGTTGACTTTTAGATAAAATATATTTCATATTGCGTTTCTTTTTTCTTGTACTGCGCATGTCGTTAGATTGTTATTATCATATATATGATTGCGGAATTTGAAAATATTTATTCTTTAGAATCAGTGATGGTCATTAAATTTCAGAAATACATCTAATATAATTTTAATTTTCTGCTGCACTTCTTTTATGATCGTAAATTATATTACTTGCCGGATAATAAATGATTTAAATGTTTTTCATTTAATGCTTAATGGTGAAAATAACTCTGAAATTATTAAATGATATGTGTATCTATGAACTGAAAAACAGAATTTCAGTTGTTATTGAAGTTATAATTTCGGTTTACTATTAATTATTATCCATCGGTACTTACATACTTTTTTCATTTTTCAGAACATCTCATCTTAGTGGATCAGTTCTAATTAACGGCAAAGAACGTAATCTACGCCGTTTCCGAAAACTCTCATGTTACATTATGCAAGATGATCGCCTTCTTCCCTACATTACAGTGCGCGAAGCCATGATGGTGTCTGCCAATTTAAAATTAGGGAAAGACACACCGCACAATGCAAAAAGAATTGTAGTCGATGAAATTATTGAAACATTGGGCTTAGTAGAATGTAGCAATACTAAAACATTACATCTATCAGGCGGACAACGAAAAAGATTGTCCATAGCACTGGAATTAGTTAATAATCCACCTGTTATGTTTTTTGATGAACCTACATCAGGATTAGATTCTTCTACTTGTTTTCAATTAATCTGCTTGCTTAAGTCTTTAGCAAGAGGTGGTAGAACAATAGTATGTACAATACATCAGCCTTCTGCAAGACTTTTTTGAGATGTTTGATCATCTCTATATGCTGGCGGAAGGGCAGTGTATATACCAAGGGAGAGTTAATGGATTGGTTCCATTTTTGGCTTCTTTGGGATATGAATGTCCGAGTTATCACAATCCAGCGGATTATGGTGAGTACGCTTAAATGTTGATTACATGATTTAAATTGAATTTATTTTTGATACGTAGAATATAATATTAATATTGTTTTATTTTATTTAGTTATGGAAGTTGCATGTGGCGAGCATGGCGAATGTGTCCACAAGCTTGTGATGGCGGTCAACCACGGCAAATGTAATGTTTGGAACCGCGAAACAGCGCGACCGCCTCCAATAACAAACGACATTATGAAGAAAGAATTACCGCCAATCCCGAAATCCAACGAAAAAACCTCCAACAAAGATAACACTATTGTAAATATACCAATGAATGGCGATACCACCAATCCCAAACAACTGAACGCTGCCAACTGCACTACTTCATTATTAGATTCTAATGAAAGCGTAACAACGATGCCAACCAGAACTGGATTTCCGACATCTGGATGGCAGCAGTTTTGGATTTTGTTAAAACGAACATTCTTGACGATATTCAGAGATCAAACCTTGACGCAAATGCGACTGGTATCGCATGTAGTAGTTGGAATTCTAATAGGATTGATTTATTATGACATCGGGGACGAAGCTTCCAAAGTGATGAGCAATGCTGGATGTGTATTTTTCACAACTATGTTCACCATGTTCACAGCTATGATGCCAACAATTTTAACTTGTAAGTTTCTTATACTTTTATTGATTATATTTTACTGATTTTTTTTTAATTTTTGTCGGAAGCATGAACTAATGATTAGGATCATTTTATGAAAATATTTAATAATACGCCTAAAGTTATTTGTACTATAATTACATTTATGTATTTATGTATTTATGAATTTGTTTGTGATGCTGCATTTCAAGACAATAGATATATGTACTCGTAAATATGCTGCACGGCATTTAATATGCTGGAATTCTTAATATAATATATTTATTTTTAAATAGTTATGTATGAAAAGGCGTTTCAAAACAGGATATTGCTGAGGATTAATTTTTACTAATGCTGCCAATGATATATAAACCTTGCGCAAAATATTTATTATTTACTCGAAATACTTTGGTATTGAAAACAATTTGAAATATAGTTGTAGTTTTGGGCAATGAACTTATTTTTTCAATAAATAATTTGAATATATAATTTGAATAATATAAATAATAATTATTCAACTGCAATTTAATTTAAGAAAGAAAAATTTAATAAATAATAAAGAAATGTAATTTACTTTGAACATTCTTACATTCAATGCATCCGGAATGTGAGCAATATAAATACAA
Source organism: Ctenocephalides felis (assembly GCF_003426905.1). Lineage (NCBI taxonomy): Eukaryota > Metazoa > Arthropoda > Insecta > Siphonaptera > Pulicidae > Ctenocephalides > Ctenocephalides felis. Next base: position 31,083,072 of record NW_020539725.1, on the reverse strand, counting down.
TAGAAGTGATATCGTAATAAAGTTTACCATAAAAATAAATCATTCATATTTTCAGTTCCAACAGAAATGGCGGTTTATAAGGGAACATTTGAATTATTGGTACTCCTTAAAGTCATTTTATTTGGCCAAAACGATTGCTGATCTACCATTCCAAGTAAGTATTTTTTTCACTTATTACGAATTATTCTAAAAGTAACCTAATAAGAGTCAATAAAGCGATTAGTTGCTTGACTTACGAACAAAATTTGAGATACGAGCTTTGAACGAGGAGAGTTTTCTTGATAAATGTTAATAGAAAATGGAAATATGAAAAATTTTATCATTGTAACAATGATTTTCCTATTGTAGAAATATTTTGGCTGTTAAGTGAATGTTTTATAGTTAGTCATTGCACTTATATGTGCACGGAACGAATTAAACTAGTCTGTCGGGGTACCACATAAATACAAATTCTACATATTGATCAACATTGACTCATTGCATAAATATTTGTATTTTCTTCAATAATTCTAATAATTTAATAAGAACATGTACTTTATATGTTTTTGAAAATACTTACAACATAATTGTAAAAATAATAGTAATGAATTATTTTTACATATTGCTTTAATTTGCTATCAATAGACCTTATTAATTCATTTTTCTATTAAAGGTTGTGTTCACAAGCGGTTATGTCTTAGTAGTCTATTACATGACATCACAGCCTCTAGAACCACAAAGAGTCTTCATGTTTGTCTCCATTTGCATCCTCACAGCTCTAGTTGCCCAAAGTTTGGGTTTGCTAATTGGAGCAGCTATGAGTATAGAGACAGGCGTTTATCTTGGGCAATTACTACAATACCAATTGTTTTATTCTCAGGATTCTTTGTCAATTTAATGCCATACCGGTTATTTAAGCTGGCTGACGTATGTAAGTTATGTTAGATACGGATTTGAAGGTGCCATGTATTCTGTATATGGATTCGACAGACAGAAACTGAAGTGTTCTGAAGCTTATTGCCACTTTAGAAGTCCCAAGAAATTCCTTAAAGAAATGACTATGGACCAAGCAGTGTTTTGGGTTGATGCCGTTGCTTTATTCGGACTATTCATATTTTTAGGTTGGTAGCTTATTTAGTACTGAGGCTGAAGTTAAGATCTATTCGCTAATGCTATTTCCACATTTCAAACATATTATTATCGCTCATAAGTAAAAAATTTGGTTCTATTCAATTGATACGGAACGGATATATGACTAGAAGTAAGTGGTGCTAGATTGTACTTATATTTATCATATCTATATTATGAAAATGTAAATGGTTTATGAGATTTTTATAGAAGTTAGATATGCTGAATACATTATTTGTGAGTAAATTTTTAGCCTGTGAATGTGGAGATAAATTTATAGAAACTGAGAACCATTAATATTAAGTTAGGTTACTTGTGATAAGTGCAGTATTTTAATTTTAGAGCAAATAATATCTCTGTTAGCAATTTTAGTATTTATCTAGTACTGCTTCATTATTTTCAAAATTTCTAAGGAAATGAGGATTTAGCAACATTGTGTGTTTCAAAAACTATAGACTGAATCGTATGTTGTAATATCAACTCTGCTATGCATTTTTTTCTTGAAATCGAATTTAATTACCACATTACATATCACACTTTTTAGTTTTAAATTAGAATATTATTTTGATATTTTATGTTGTTTACAAACTTGCCTATGACATAGTATATAAGTAACTGAAAGCCATTATTTAGAATTATATAATACAACATGAAACTATACATTACAAGAAAAGTTTGAAAGCGTTTATGTGTTTTATGTTTTGAACCGTAATACTAATATGTAATTGAAAATGCCATTTAATAATAAATTAAAATGAACATTTCTTTTATAAATAAATCTTATTTTCTAAGAAGAATCTTGTATAAAACTTTATAAAAGCTATATTATTTTTCACCATGATCATACAAGTTGTAAGTAAATGGTATTGATGATTTCATTCACAGAACATGAATTTTCAATTAACGCTTTTGCATACCAAATTATTTTTATCTATATAGTAATAAAATAATGTTATCTTAATACTTTTAAATACATTTATTGGAAACATTAATCCGCTTCATTCAAGCTTGGCTCGACTTTACGATATTTAAATATATTTTTTCTACTGAAAAAATGGATTTCGCAGATGTTTTTTAAATTAGATCCAAGATTATTGAAGTCTTGAAAATCAAATTTACTATTGACAATGAAAATTATCAATAACTCATTCAATCAAATAATGTTAGTCAAATGAATATATATTCAAAATTGTTATAACATATTATTCCTGCATTATATATTACTAGACTATAAGTATGTACACCACCAATATTTTATATTTTTTATAATTGATGTAAAATTGAACAAATGGATGTGTATGTTTGTGAGTGTATGAATTAAAATAGTATATAATTTATCATTAATCATGCTAGATCTATTTTATATATTGATGTGTTAGTACCTACATTTTATATAAGAGGAGAATTTACTTTTGTGATACGAATTTCTTAGTTTAGATTTGTCATATATACATAATATGAATTTATATTGTTTATATCATAATGTAGTATGCGATGATGAACGATATTGCATAAGATTGTTTATGATATAAAATATTACATTACATATAACCATGTTATAATAAAAAAATATATACAAGAACATATTTTGTTTTCATATATTATATTTTTGGAATTCTCATTTATATTACAATTTTTATCGTTTCAATGCACGTGATTCGAATTAACTAGAAAGGCAAGTAAAAAAATGTTTTTCGAACATATTTTATCAGGGTTGAAAGCTTTTATTTTTAAAATATGTTTCTAAATATGTATGATCTTTCAACGCATTTTTTCTAACAAGTTATCCACTTCTGAAAACCCGCTTCGAAGAACTCCGCCGCAAGGCCCAATGTGCTTAAGGACTGTACTGAAGCGTTGTCCATCCAAGTGTTGCTTCAATTTCGAGAACAAGTGGAAGTCGATGGGAGCAAGATCATGGCTGTAGGGGAAATTTAACCACCGATCACACACCTTGTGATAACCAAGTTTTTCAGTCAAAATGTTGTCGATGGTTTTTTCACAAACCTCAGGAACCTGTAAAGCCAACTCCCGAAGCGTTACTTTTTGATCCTCGAGGAGAATGCGCTCAATTTTGCCACGACTGGGCGGATCAAAGAAGCCTCCCGCTCCTTTGCTCGTCGTGAAACGTCTGTGCGTCCGTCCTTGGCGAAGTTCGCCCTAGAGATGGGCTTATGTTAAATCCGAAGCCTTATTGACTCGGATTTGACTTTTTCATTTAGTATTTTATATCCGCTTAACAACTCCACGACTTCGACAACTTTGAAACCGAAATACTCGACACAAATGTATTCTATAATGCGTTGTTTATGCATATAAGGATTTGTCAAATCTTCATTGAATTTTTTGAAATGAAAATTTATGAATAAAATAAAATTAAAAAATATCAATAAAATAATTTTTCTAAAAAATTCACAAATAAATGACGAGTTGTAAAATTTTTCGGTTGACCACATGATCGACTCAATGACTCGTAATTTTAACAGTGTTGACAAAAGTAAAAATGCAAAACTTGAGAATCAAATTCAATTTAATTATTTTCTTTTGATGATAAAATAATTGATTTTTTGGGATAATTTTATATAAAAATGATGTAGTAAACTTTGTAATAAAAACAAAACATTTATCATAAAATATTTTCACCAAATAATAATACTTCTGCTTTCTAATTTTTTCTTCTGCTATTTCCATTCGAGAATTAATATTATATCGGGTAGTTCGATTAGCATATTATTACCTTTACACAATTATATAATTGTGTAAAAGTAAAAATTTAATACTATATATTTTTTGCTGCTTAAATACTATTGACGTCACTGATATATTTTGCACAAGTATTGTTATTTCAGGCTATGGAAAAACCAAATTAAATGTATTTTGTTTTGTGTATTTTTCGGTATGTATATTCCTGAATGCCGTCATTCACGTCCAAAGATTGTCGTAGTTAGAAATATGACCCCTTACACTTGAACACAATTTCATTGTTCTGTATCTTTGAAGTAATACTTTTGTATTTTCTGTGGAAAAAAAAAACGTATACCTAAAAGGTCATAAAACTGCCTTTGAGACGAGAGGAAGCGACAGCTTGCTTCCCAAGCAAAAGTGCAGTAACAGATGATTTACGTTTTATGTATGGAGTGGATATGGAACAAATCCGACAAATGAGACAACTCCACTCGGATTCACTCCGAGGGAGGAGTTGTATCGGAGTGATAACTCCGGAGTGAGTTACCCATCTCTACTCTGCACCATTTGCGGACGTGCTGGACGCTGATGCAAGCTTTGCCATAAACTTCTTCCAACTGTCTATGAATTTCAATAGGAGCAAGCTTCTTCGCGTTTAAAAATCGAACTAGCTGTAAGTGGAATTCTGTCTTAAGGCAATTAAGGCATCGTGCCTTAAGGCAAATTGCTGAAACTTCCCGTACCAAAAATTATTTTTTTTTAAAAACGATTAAACATTTTTGAAAAAAATTTACTTCGAAAAAATAAGATTTTTGAGAAACTATAAATTGGACAAAAAATTACTTTTTTTGAAAAAAATTTTTTTAAAAAAAAAAAAATTTAAATTTTCTTTTTTTTTGAAAAAAAATTTTTCTTTATTTTGACATATTTTGGAAGATCTGACCTTTTTTCAAAGCAATCGTACTGCTTTACCTGCATAAAGACGAAATATCAAGCGCGTAAGCGCCGCGTCGCCGTCTAACGCGTAAACATTGGTACGGAACCATAGGAATGTAAACAAAATTCATACTTATTGTTAAAATCTCTATAAAATATCTGATAATTTGATGTGCATATGTCTAATGATCATTTTTGACCGCCAAATGGCATTTTTTTTACTTTTTTCATTAGATCTCCGAAACCGCTAGACCTGCCTTTATGAAAATTTGGTCAATTCTTCATCTTGTCAATACAAGTAAAACGTTTTTTGACTTATTCAAATTGGACACTCCGTTCTCTTAAAAACTGAGTTACCGTTTTCGGCACTTTTTGCCCCGTATCTTTGGAACGGCTAGACCTGTCTTTGCCAAAAACTAATCAGCACGTCTCCTTATCAATACGAATCGAATGTTTTTTGAATTATTCAAATCGGTTGATCCGTGTTCCCGAAATCGTCGACGAAAATTTGTATCCGCACATACATACACACACGCACATACATACATACATACACACCACACACACACACACACACACATACATCCATTTTTTCTAAGGTATGCCAAAATGTTCAGAAACCTCTGAAACGCAAAGATATATAAAAATTTTCATTTTCGATTTTTTTGCGATTACTATAACTATCCCTACGGGAAGTTAATTACTGAACGGATTTCACACCTGGCGGTGACGGTGATTGCGGGCTCCATCATGGATGGCTGTTAGACTGGCACTAAGGTTTGCAGAGATCTTCCAGGTAGTTGAAATGGAGTAAGAGGCATCAACATTGAAAGCGGTGTTGCAGGATTTGTCCTAGTATCTCGCGCGGCGAGTGTACAGCGTTGGGAACCTTATTTTTTACTTGCCCCTCGTAGTATTGCATTTTGGAATTACAGACCATGATGATGGATGCTACAATTTTAGTATTCTCAATCTAAAAATATAAATGAATGAAATTTAAGTAAAATTAGTGCAATAAAATATTTTTCAAAAACAGTGAAAACTATATATAATTAGAAGGAAAGTGCAACAAGCAATAAAAAAAATTTTGAAATTACTGTACAATATTATGGAACATTAATAAGTATTTCAAAATTTTACTAAATATTTATCAATAATTTTAGTAAAGTTATATTTTTTTAATTGTGATAAAATTGTATTCCAAGTTATTACAAACTAATATAATAATGTTGTATATTAAATATTTTTGCGAGAAATGCTTATGAATACTCTAAATAAGATAAAAAACAGCACTACCAAACAGATGCATAAAATAATTTTGTATTAAATACTCACTTTTATTTAATTATTTATTTAAAAATTTGTATGATTTTTTAAAATAAATTTTCCATAAAATAATGTTGTACTCCAAGTTATTGCAAACCAATATAATAACTTTGATTATTAAATAATTTTCCGAATTCTTATAAATATTCTGAATGAAATCTGAAGCAGCAATATCAGACAGATGCATTTAAATAATTTTGTCCTAAATTTTCTTTGTTTATTATCTAGTTTTCGAAAATTCCGATAACAAATATTATACCTGTTCAAAATAATTAAACGGAAGTATTTTTTATCATTTATACATATAATCCCTTTGTATTTGAAACTTAATATGCTCGCGGACGTGAATGCTATATATAGATCTAGTAAAAAAAGTAAAAAAAAAATGCCATTTGACGGTCAAAAATGATCATTAGACATATGCACATCGAATTATCAGATATTTTATAGAGATTTTAATAATAAGTATAAATTTTGTTTACATTCCTATGGTTTCCGTAACCAATGTTTACGCGTTAGACGGCGACGCGGCGCTTACGCGCTTCGATATTTCGTATTTATGCAGTTAAACCAGTACGATTGCTTTGAAAAAAAGTTCAGAATTTCCAAAATGTTTCAAAATAAATGATTTAAGATAGAATGATTTAATATGGTTCGAAACATTATTAAAAGTTTGAAATCATTCATCAACTTTTATTGATCATTATTGATTATATTTAATTACTCGAATTTTGAATTGCAGTACGGAAAGTTCCAGCAATTTGCCTTAAGGCACGATGTCTTAATTGCATTAAGACAGAATTCCACTTACAGCTAGTTCATAATTTTATATGCAATAACAATTATTACAATAAACAATAATTGCTAATAGTATATCTAAATAACTCAAATATTCAAATGTGAGTATTCTTATCAGTTTTGCAAGTATAATTTGCATCATTGATACACCCAATAGCAATTATTATAGAAAATTGCTGTTACAATAATCAATTTCAATATTTGAATTTCGCGCCGTGCTTCAATTCCCCTGAAGTGCGCGCTCGTTTACGGAACGAACCGAGTGTCCCCATTCCGCATCGCTTGTCTTCGTACAGGAGAGTGACGCAAACGTCAGATTTGAAGGTTCATATGGAGTTAAATCATAAAAAATAAGAAACGCTACAAGTTTATCAAAGGCAAAGCATTCGCACGGTTCAAAGTTCTTTAATAATTATTTAGTATTTAAAATATTACATGTATACATGATAATTTGAACTCTGAACGAGCCGATTCGAGTTGTGTTCGTGATGTATTTTCAATAAAACTAGAATCTGTTGCAAGTATGATCCAGTGAATGTTGTTATTGGAAACCAATCAGACATTTTCGATTGATTATTGAACTTTTAGTGAACACATAATTATAGCGACAAATGATGATTTTAAATTAATTGTTGGCATAGGTTAAATTATTATACTGGTTAACATTATATATACAAGTGATTATAAAAAATTGTGCAGGATTTTACCATGGATAATTTTTTATTAAATAATAATTCGTAAGTGTTTATTTTTATTAAAATTAATATATATATATATATATATATATATATATATATATATGTGTGTGTGTGTGTGTGTATAATTGAATATGTATACATATGTTTTTGATATTATTTATTAACCCTTTCCACTCGAATGCCGCCGCTCCGGCGACAAAATACATATTAATTTCGGAATTCTCGAGTGGAAGGGGTTAATATTGATATATTGTTTATTATTAACTTCCTGTAGGGTAAGTTACTGTAATGGGCCGAAAACCGAAATTGAAAATTTTTACATTTCTCGACGTTTTGAAGGTTTCTGAACGTTCTGGCATACCACAGAAAAAATGGATGTGTGTGTGTATGTATGCATGAATACAAATTTCCAGTAACGTTTTTGGGCGCACGGATCAACCGATTTGAATGATTCAAAAAACATTCGATTCCTATTGATAGGGAGAAGAGCTGATTAGTTTTTGGCAAAGGCAGGTTCAACCGTTTCGGAGATACGAAGCAAAGAGAGCAGAAAATAGAAATCGACTTTTTGAGAGAACGGAGTATCCGATTTGAATGATCTAAAAAACATTCAATTAGTAATAATTGGGACAAGTGTTTATTAGTTTTGGCAAAGGCAGGCCCAGCCATTTCGAAGATACGGAGCTACATGTGTAAAAAATGGCAGTTTTTGAGAGAACTAAGCGTCCGATTTGAATGATTCAAAGAACTTTCTGCTTGTCTTAACAAAATAATTGATTTTGGAAAAAAATTGTTTCAACTTTTTCAAAAAAATTTTTTGTATATCGAAAATATTTCAGATTTTATTTTTAATTCTGACTATAGTTCTAATATACTTTAAACAAATAATTTCAACTTTGAAATTCAGTTTTTATGCAATTCTTATAAATATTAGACAATGTTACAGTATTTATATTAATCTATTTGAAAACATTCAGTATTCCTCGAACATTTCGTTACGGTACGGGAAGTTCCAGCAATTTATTAGGCACTATGCCATACACCCCACTAGTTTTATGCATATTTTTATAGTGTGCAATATATGATTTGTTTGTGGTTATATCACTTTAATCAATTTTCTAAACGCAAACAAAAATATATTTAGGTACTACCTCAAATTACTCAAGAAATCACTAAATAATGTTGTCATATATTTACTATTTAAAATCTGCAATTCTTATATTATTACTTTGATAATATATTATTGACTTTTTATACTATTAAACCAAATTATTTCCTCTGCCTATATATTTTCATACATTTTATTTTGTTTTCTATTTTGCCATGTCAATTTATTAGCAAAATTCTTTTAATTGCTACTCAATATGACTTTCTAATATGGAGAAACTTCCTAATTTTCTAAATATCTACTTGAAAATCTATGTATTATCTATAAAACAGATTTAAATATGATACTTCTACTTATTGATATTTTATATGTAGAAATATCCTTTCATGCGGTATATTTTTACTACTCAATTAATTTTGGTTTAATAACTAAGCTGTATTGACTGAAAATATCAGATATGTCGAATGCCGATTGGTATTTATTTTTCAAAATTTGATTAAGTTTCAAATTGTGATTTGATCATATAAAATAATGATGTTGGGAAGGTTTTTTATTCTATTGATTAATTTTGATAAAAATGATATTCTGTTGATAATAATTGTTTTTTGACCCGATAGCTCCTTTAGTGATACTATGAATTTTTCCTTCCACTTAAAGTTCATTCAGTAAAATAATAATTTTCAGTCGATTGGCATTTATTTTTCCTAAATGTTGATCAAATTTCAAATTGTGAAATTTGATCAAATAAGATAATGATATTGAGAATCTTCTATTCAATTGGTAAATTTTGATAAAATTGATATTTGTTTGATAATGGTTGTTTTCTGATCCGGCATCTCCATTAGTAGTACTGTGAGATCATTTTCTTCCACATAAAGAAATCATTCAGTAAAATAATAATTTTTAGTCGATTGGCATTCATTTTTTCTAAATGTTGATCAAATTTCAACTTGTGACTTCATCATATAAGATAATTATGTTGCAAAGGTCTTCTATTCTATTAGTTAATTTTGATAAGAATGATATTCGTTTGATAACAATTATTTTTTGACCCAACATTCTCTATTTGGATATAGATTTATATTTTTGAAAATTCTGTTTATAGTAATACACAAATTAAAAAAACAACTTCGCACTTCGTATGCAAGAAATTAAATTGTTAACCCTTCTCGTACACACCTCAGATTAGTATTGAGGTATACACATATGAGGTCTAGGAGACCCCAGCGGTGTTCAAACTTTCGCCATAAGTAGCCTATTAGCTCGTATACAAAAAAACTAGTGGAATTCATCGTTTTGTGTCTTAAGGCTTAAGAAACTTCCCGTATCGTAATTAAAAATCTTGGTACGGAACCCAAAAAAAAAAATTACACAAAATGTGTACACATTTTTGATAATTTGATGTACATATGTCCAATAAACATTTTTGACCGCCAAATGACATTTTTTAACTTATTTTTATTGAGTGTCCATGACCGCTGTACCTGCCTTCCCAAAAAATTTAATCAGTTCATCTTGTCAATACAAGTAAAATGTTTTTTGAATTATTAAAATCGAACGCTCCGTTCTCTTAAAAACTGAAATACCTTTTTGCGCCGTATCATCGGAACGGCTAGACCTGCATTCGCCAAAAACTAATCAGCACGCCTCCTTATCAATACGAATCGAATGTTTTTTGAATAATTCAAATCGGTTGATCGGTGTTTCTGAAATCGTCGACGAAAATTTGTATCCGAACACAGACACAGGCATACATCCATTTTTTCTAATGCAGGGCAAAATGTTTAGAAACCTTTCAAACGTAAAGATATCTAAAAATTTTCATTTTCGATTTTTTTGCGATTACTATAACTTACCCTACAGGCAGTTAATAAAAACAAAATTTGAACTATCTACAATGCGACAGTGACATTTTTAAAAGTTGATAAATTAAAGACCTGAAAACTGACCGGAAACAAGCGACCTTGTGAAAAATGGTGTCTAAAAGTGGGGCTTTGGGGTCCAGTAAGTCCCAGAAGAAGGTTAATAATGAAAATATTTAGTTCATATATACATTGAGGAACCATTCAATTTACAAACAGGCAAATTGCTGGAACTTCCCATTTTACTTTGAAAAATTTAGATTTTTGAGAATCTATAAAGTTTTGACAAAAATTTACTTTATTTTTTAGAAAAAAAAAATTTGAAAAAAATGTTTTCTTTATTTTAAATTATTTTGCAAATTCTAAACTTTTTTCAAAGCTATCGTACTGCTTTCTAACTGATAAACATTGGTACGGAACGCATAGGAATGTAAACAAAATTTATACTTATTGTTAAATTTTGCACGAATATTTGAAATATTCTCATATTATATCATTGAATTTTGCTATTAGCATCTAATAAAATAATATCAATGCTTCAATAACAATGTCATAAAAATTCCAGAAACAATTCGCGTACGATCTTTTAGCGAAACAACTTTAATATATATAAATTAATTAACATCAATACCAGTTATTCCACTTTTTCTAAGCAAGTGTTGTAGTTTCTCATCGCGATTTCAACACTGATCTCATAAAATTTTAGTTCTTATATATTTTGATTAATAATAATCATCATCATCATCAAATGCGATGATTATGATTTTATTCCCATAATAAGTATAAAATATTATTTCCCAGATTTAATGCAAGAGAAAATTTCTATATGAGCTGATTTATATTTGTTATTCATGTTGTAATTTATGTAACAACACGCAAGAAACTCGTGGCAAATTCCGGTTTTTTATCATTGGTATAAAGGTTTGCAAGTTTTTTATATTTTTGAAATTTACTTTGTATGCAGAAGAAAATATTTTGTTGTATAGATGTTACTTGAAAGCTATATTCTAAAAAATAAAATTTTAATAATGATTATGGGGACATGTAAAATTTTATAATTCCACAATCATTTTTGATCGGGGTTGCCCGTGACTTGTTTATAAGAACCTTGAGAAAAGAATAAGAACTTTGGAGTTTGGACAGCTTGATGTCAAGCAGTAGTGACATCGGTTTTCACTTAAATTGCAATAAGTCTCCAAGTGCAAAAAGCCCTTCTCAGGAATTGCAGCACTCAATAAAAAAAGTCACCAGCATTAAAATTTCTACAGATAATTTTATATAAAATTTGTGAAAAGAAATTTAATTAATTCTTTAGAATGTACGTTTATTATTTTATTGCATTACACATGATTGTCAAAACACAATAAAAATATGTCAAATATTTTTAAAATATTTGCCTAATCATTATTTTAACATTGCTGTTAAAATCAATGTCATCAAAAATCTGTACATTGACCTGATTGAATTAAATTTTTAATCAAGTTTATCTTGATGTGGGATTGCGTAACTTGAACGTTTTTTGAACGAAATAGATTGAAATAATTAATATTATACTCGTTGTATAATTAGGATAAATAATTATAATATTTAACTTTCTGATAGACGAGCTTGTTTTTGATAAAAAAAAATCCGACTTGCTAATTTTATGTTTCCTGATGTTTCATGTCATTCTGAATCGTTTGACCAAAAGCTGCACCGATTTCAATAATTTAAAATTCATTTGATGAAACACGATAAGGAGTAATGTTTTGACGATTTTGATGAATCTTGAAAAAAGTTTTATGCACATTGGAATGTATTTTTAATCTATATTTTCTAGCGGAGCTGGATATCACCAGAGTGAATATCACGACAATGAAACCATAAATCATCTGTAACATTTCAATAGCAATTTTTATTCAGAAATTTCCTATCAGTTGATTTGAACCTTGAAACTGTCCAACACTTCGTAACCTATTAGATTTCCTCATTGATTATGTTGTTTTGAATATGATGCCATTTTGAGGAATATTACAGAAATCTGGAGGCTAAATTCTGCCTCAAACTATTTTTAACAAATCGTTAGAAATATTGAATGGAAATGTCAAATCACACTAGTCTACCAGGTGGTATTTAGTAGTTACTCCCATACAATTAAATGTTGTTAAGTTTTCAAAATCAGTGAAATTTTGATATGGTTAATTGAAAATAATGTTTGTTAATGATTTGGTTGTTAATTTACTAAATAAATTAAATGCTTATGAAAGGTACCATGTGTTTTAGGTATTATTAGGTTTCTGCTGAATGATTTTTTTAACCTTTGATTTAAAAATCGGGCATTATATCAATAAAAACTAGGCTCCATTCAGTGGAATGTCTTCTCATAATTGCGTATCCTGAATTGAGAATAATATTTTTTTTATTAATTTTCTAATAAAATCAAGATGATCTTCTTTACTAAAACTCTCGTTAACAGTCTTTTCAAATCTACTCTCTCATGATATCTTTAAATTACACTAAAAAACTCTAGAAAATATTTATAATTAGAAACTTTGATAGAATATCTTAATGTTTCTATGACATATTTGGGACAACGACTTTCTTAATATAATTAGCTTTATTGGTACAGACTAAACATTGAGATAAAAGCATGACAAGTTAAAAAGAAATCATAATTTTAATTATATGCTTCTAGTTGATTAAATTAGTTAAGTTGGCTCGGTTTATGCTTTTAATTAAATAAATTAAATAAGACACAGATTAGGCTAAGTAACAGGAATAAAAAAAATGAAATAATTTGTTTATAGTTTGTATTTGAATTTGAACACTGATTTATCTGATGAAGATAATTGGACATTTGAAATTTAAATATTCGGTCATAAGAATAGTTGAAAACGTACGTTCTGTATTTTTCGATTCATATTGATTCAATTTAATTTAAATATTGTTTATCTGTTTTCAATTTATTCACTATCTTGATTCCTTGTCTTTTACATACTTTTAGTTGATTTTTATTAACCCTTACGGGACGGCATCGATTTCAAAACAATCTACTGTACCGGCTGTAAACTTGATTTCATTGTGTATGTTATGCAATTTGTTTGGTAAAAATTTGTGATCATTGAAGGACATACATTTATAATATTAATTTATTTTTGATCATTTTATAGGAAATGGTGACGTTCAAAACAATTTCCAAAATGCATAGCTGGTTGATCTTGATATGTTATACAATAAAATGATATTCGCCGCCTTCCTCCTGGTGCTTTTCTGTCAGAACAGACAATACAATCCCTTTTTCTTCATCTCGCATTTAGAATATACCACTGATTAGTCAGTATATTTAATCTTTTTTTTTGCTGCCGTAATGGTTTGTTTTTCCTTTGATATTGTCTAATAATTCAGTTGTAAAATTTAAAGTGAAATAATCTATTGGATGTCTTATATTGCTTGGTATTTGTAGTCAGGGTGTTTGTTGATGTATCGCACCCTTGATTATTGAAGGAGGATCGGCTTCATTTAATTTGTCTAACTTCTTCTTTTTGTTGGTTGTATAATATCATCATCACATTCATCACTATCTTCAGTGCGATTAGTAATTTCGTAAATTTTGTCTGTATGAACGTCTATTTGAAACTCATCTTCACTACTGCTTAATGCACAAAATTTACCAGTCGTTTTGCCATATTTAAAAGCGCTCGGTCGTTTTGAATATTAAAAAAAAGACTATATAGCAAAGAAAAAGGCTAAAAATACTACTAAAATAACTTAAAATTATTTTTAAAATACAACACTGTTTATCACTGCTATATGTAATGTATTCAACTTTTCGATGCAAACTGAGTCATTGTTTATAAAATAGCCTGTGCCTCACAGAGTATGTTAGTCCACTCAGGTGGACAGCCGTCCCCAAAGAGTTAACGTTTGATATTCCAATATTTTACCTATAAAATGAAGAGCAATATGCTGATAAGGCAATGAATATTACATAATTAGTGTGGTTGAAATCATATTATTTTTAATATGTTGTAATATATACATAGTTGTTAAAATCTCAAACAGTTAAGAAACGTTTAGTATTGAACTATGGAATTGTTTTATCTTTAAATGTAATTCAAAATATTTAACATTGGATTTTTAAACATAGTAAACGCTCCCTGATATGTAACTTTCTACAAACGAAAAAAATAATTGTGATAATAATAATAAGATAAAATATGATAACTATAAATTTCTCATTCCTATATCTGAGATCTCTAAATCGAGACAAACATTAAATATTAAGGAATGATAGAGGGAAGTCGTTTGAACTACTAAACAGACTATACAGAACGAAGCACTAAGACTAGTACCAGACAAATCGTGAAATCTTGTCACTGTAGAAGACCTCTTCAAATTATACAAATAGGTTTGATTTCTGTTAAAATAAAAAAAGTCAAACAACTGCAACTATTTAGTAAATATCAATTGCAACGAAATGCAAAATGTTAGTTGTTCATAAACCAATTTATTGCTGAATTTTGATAACTTACAATTAAAACAATTCTAATTCTAATTCTAACGGCATTCGTTTGTTATTATAAATGAATTCGAAAATATTTTACAAGCAATATATTATTTGCTAATACATACTCTCATATCATTTCATTCGGCATCAAATTACGACCATTCAGTATAAATTTTATTTTTGCCTTAGAAAGCTGAGTGTGGATTTATTGCTCGACTGAAGCCATTGCCTTCGAAATATGCTCTTTGCGGCGCTTATTAGATTAACACGACACAAGAGCTTCGTATATGTATTATGATTCTGCTAAGGTCGACATTTCTAGAATTTCATATGCAAAATATATTGCGAAAGTCGACGATTCATATCTTTTATAGAACCGCCTAAGCAAACGTTTGCAAAATTCTTAGACTCTAATATAAAAGACAATGTAATATTCTGCATGATTCTAAGTGCACAAATCTAATATTATTATAGTTTAATAGTTTTTATCATCATTAGTTATACTAAGCAAGCAGTCTCTGCTTAAAGTTCTAAATTATTTAGATTGCAGAATAAAGTTAAATAAAAAAATGAAAATTAAAATACAAAAATTGAACGCAATTGTTTGCGAATACACTATTTTATATAACTGTATAATGAGTATAAAAATTACAAAATGAAAAATCATGTTTGTGCCAAATTTAAAAAAAAAATTAAACAAAATATTTTATTCGACATGAATATGTTGGCTGATAATTTCTGGTGTACGTAACAATACAAGTCATTTATGAACTTTTTACATTTTCTGTTTTTTTTTATTTTACCTATTGCCAAATATAATCATAACAATAGTAATAGTTTAATCCATTTATTCATATAGCTAATAGTTTAATCCATTTATTCATATAGCCAATGAGTATTTTGCTTATCATTCCTCATTTTTTGTTAATTATTTCGAGTTTGAAATTAAATATTGTGAAAGCCAACCTGTTTCTATCATAAAAATGAATATGTATATCTTTTAATTACTCCAATCATAATTGGGACTATTTTCAAATTTTTAATAACTATTTACGTTGATTTCACAAAATTTGGTAGAACATATTTAAAACAATATTTTCCTATCTATTTTATCTGCTGATATACTTTTTATGTAAGATTAAAATATCCATTTCGTAATTGCATAATGAAAAAAAATGGTTTAATTTATATATTGATTTCATAGTTTCATTGTACTAGCATTATCTTATCAAAATATTTCAGAATTTATCTGGATTATAGATAGTTCACAATTGATTTCAAAATAGTACAGTTTCATAGTACTATATTTATTTCTTTTCCGAAATCAATTTATAATTTAAGTTTAATCATTAATGTTTAATTTTGATATTATTTTATTCTCTACCTAAAATGTTGCAACCGACAAAACATTCTCACAAATGATTCGCGTTGTTTTTCTGCGATAGTAGATTTTGACCCCAATTTTATAGCGCAAACAAAATCTGTGAACTTGAACAAGATTAATATGGATTGGAACGTGAATTTTTCATATGTTTTAGTATATTTTATTGCTTTAATAGTTTTGAAACATATGTTCTACACATTCGTAAATAAATCTAATGTAAAATTATAACTCTCTAAAGAGCATTCATAAAAAATTATTTAAAACATTATATTTTAGCTAACTAATTTGACCAGATTATTTTGAACTCGTTCATGATAATACTTAATATTTTAT
>NW_020539725.1:31036442-31065349 GCF_003426905.1 Ctenocephalides felis | reverse complement strand
TAGTTATGGAAGTTGCATGTGGGCGAGCATGGCGAATGCGTCCCACAAGCTCGTGATGGCGGTCAACCACGGCAATGTAACGTTTGACCGCGAAACAGCGCGACACGCCTCCAATAACAAACGACATTATGAGAAGAAAGAATTACCGCCAATCCCGAATCCAACGAAAAACACCTCCAACAAAGATACACTATTGTAAATATACCAATGAATGGCGATACCACCAATCCCAAACAACTGAACGCTGCCAACTGCACTACTTCATTATTAGATTCTAATGAAAGCGTAACAACGATGCCAACCAGAACTGGATTTCCGACATCTGGATGGCAGCAGTTTTGGATTTTGTTGAAACGAACATTCTTGACGATATTTAGAGATCAAACCTTGACGCAAATGCGACTGGTATCGCATGTAGTAGTTGGAATTCTAATAGGATTGATTTATTATGACATCGGGGACGAAGCTTCCAAAGTGATGAGCAATGCTGGATGTGTATTTTTCACAACTATGTTCACCATGTTCACAGCTATGATGCCAACAATTTTAACTTGTAAGTTTCTTATACTTTTATTGATTATTTATTTTACTGATTTTTTTTTTAATTTTTGTCGAAAGCATGAACTAATGATTAGGATCAT
This sequence comes from Ctenocephalides felis, assembly GCF_003426905.1. NCBI lineage: Eukaryota > Metazoa > Arthropoda > Insecta > Siphonaptera > Pulicidae > Ctenocephalides > Ctenocephalides felis. The sequence goes on along the minus strand of NW_020539725.1, from coordinate 31,064,708 downwards.
TTTATGAAAATATTTAATAATACGCCTAAAGTTATTTGTACTATAATTACATTTATGTATTTATGTATTTATGAATTTGTTTGTGATGGATGCATTTCAAGACAATAGATATATGTACTCGTAAAATATGCTGTATGGCATTTAATATGCTGGAATTCTTAATATAATATATTTTATTTAAATAGTTATGTATGAAAAGGCGCTTTCAAAACAGGATATTGCTGAGGATTACATTTTTACTAATGCTGCCAATGATATATAAACCTTGCGCAAAATATTTATTATTTACTCAAAATACTTTGATATTGAAAACAATTTGAAATATAGTTGTAGTTTTGGGGCATGAACTTATTTTTTCAATAATATAATTTGAATAATATAATTTGAATAATATAAATAATAATTATTCAACTGCAATTTAATTTAAGAAAGAATAACTTTAATAAATAATAAAGAAATGTAATTTTACTTTGAACATTCTTACATTCAATGCATCCGGTAAATGTGAGCAATATAAATACAATAGAAGTGATATCGTAATAAAGTTTACCATAAAAATAAATCATTCATATTTTCAGTTCCAACAGAAATGGCGGTATTTATAAGGGAACATTTGAATTATTGGTACTCCTTAAAGTCATTTTATTTGGCCAAAACGATTGCTGATCTACCATTCCAAGTAAGTATTTTTTTTCATTTATTACGAATTATTCTAAAAGTAACCTAATAAGAGTCAATAAAGCGATTAGTTGCTTTGACTTACGAACAAAATTTGAGATACGAGCTTTGAACGAGGAGAAGTTTTCTTGATAAATGTTAATAGAAAATGGAAATATGAAAAATTTTATCAGTTGTAACAATGATTTTCCTATCGTAGAAATATTTTGGCTGTTAAGTGAATTATTTTATAGTTAGTCATTGCACTTATATGTGCACGGAACGAATTAAACTAGTCTGTCGGGGTACCACATAAATACAAATTCTACATATTGATCAACATTGACTCACTTCATAAATATTTGTAATTTTTCTTCAATAATTCTTTAATAATTTAATAAAAACATGTACTTTATATGTTTTTGGAAAATACTTTACAACATAATTGTAAAAATAATAGTAATGAATTATTTTTACATATTGCTTTAATTTGCTATCAATAGACCTTATTAATTCATTTTTCTTATTAAAGGTTGTGTTCACAAGCGGTTATGTCTTAGTAGTCTATTACATGACATCACAGCCTCTAGAACCACAAAGAGTCTTCATGTTTGTCTCCATTTGCATCCTGACAGCTCTAGTTGCCCAAAGTTTGGGTTTGCTAATTGGAGCAGCTATGAGTATAGAGACAGGCGTTTATCTTGGGCCAATTACTACAATACCAATTGTTTTATTCTCAGGATTCTTTGTCAATTTTAATGCCATACCAGGCTATTTAAGCTGGCTGACGTATGTAAGTTATGTTAGATACGGATTTGAAGGTGCCATGTATTCTGTATATGGATTCGACAGACAGAAACTAAAGTGTTCTGAAGCTTATTGCCACTTTAGAAGTCCCAAGAAATTCCTTAAAGAAATGACTATGGACCAAGCAGTGTTTTGGGTTGATGCCGTTGCTTTATTCGGACTATTCATATTTTTAAGGTTGGTAGCTTATTTAGTACTGAGGCTGAAGTTAAGATCTATTCGCTAATGCTATTTCCACATTTCTAACATATTATTATCGCTCATAAGTAAAACATATTTGGTTCTATTCAATTGACATGGAACGGATATATTACTAGGAATAAGTGGTGCTAGATTGTACTTATATTTATCATATCTATATTATGAAAATGTAAATGGTTTATGAGATTTTTATAGAAGTTAGATATGCTGAATATTATTAATTTGTGAGTAAATTTTTAGCCTGTGAAGAGATAATTTTATAGAAACTGAGAACCATTAATATTAAGTTAGGTTACTTGTGATAAGTGCAGTATTTTAATTTTAGAGCAAATAATATCTCTGTTAGCAATTTTAGTATTTATCTAGTACTGCTTCATTATTTTCAAATTTTATAAGGAAATGAGGATTTAGCAACATTGTGTGTTTCAAAACACTATAGACTGAATCGTATGTTGTAATATCAACTCTGCTATGCTATTTTTTTCTTGAAATCGAATTTAATTACCACATTACATATCACACTTTTTAGTTTTAAATTAGAATATTATTTTGATATTTTATGTTGTTTACATAAAAAAGTAACATCTTGCCTATGACATAGTATATAAGTAACTGAAAGCCATTATTTAGAATTATATAATACAACATGAAACTATACATTACAAGAATAAGTTGAAAGCGTTTATGTGTTTTATGTTTTGAACCGTAATACTAATATGTAATTGAAAATGCCATTTTAATAATAAATTAAAATGAACATTTTCTTTATAAACAAATCTTATTTTCTAAGAAGAATCTTGTATAAACTTTATAAAAGCTATATTATTTTTCACCATGATCATAAAAGTTGTAAGTAAATGGTATTGATGATTTCATTCACAGAACATGAACTTTCAATTAACGCTTTTGCATACCAAATTATTTTTATCTATATAGTAATTAAAGTAATGTTATCTTAATACTTTTAAATATATTTATTGGAAACATTAATCCGCTTCATTCAAGCTTGGCTCGACTTTACGATATTTAAATTATATTTTTTCTACTGAAAACATGGATTTCGCAGATATGTTTTTTAAATTAGATCGAAGATTATTGAAGTCTTGAAATCAAATTTTACTATTGACAATGAAAATTATCACTAAATCATTCAATCAAATAAGGTTAGTCAAATGAATATATATTCAAAATTGTTATAACATATTATTCCTGCATTATATATTACTAGACTATAAGTATGTACACCACCAATATTTTATATTTTTTATAATTGATGTAAAATTGAACAAATGGATGTGTATGTTTGTGAGTGTATGAATTAAAATAGTATATATAATTCATCATTAATCATGCTAGATCTATTTTATATATTGATGTGTTAGTACCTACATTTTATATAGAGGAGAATTTACTTTTGTGATACGAATTTCTTAGTTTAGATTTGTCATATACATAATATGAATTTATATTGTTTATATCATAATGTAGTATGCGATGAACGATATTGCATAAGATTGTTTATGATATAAAATATTACATTACATATAAACCATGTTATAAAAAAAAGTATATACAAGAACATATTTTGTTTTCATATATTATATTTCTGGAATTCTCATTTATATTACAATTTTTATCGTTTCGATGCACTAGATTCGATAATTAATCTACGAGAGGCAAGTAAAAATATGGTTAGAACATTTTTTTCAAGGTTGAGGTATTTTTTATTGCAATAAATATGTATGATCTTTCAACGCATTTTTTCTGACGACTTATCCACTTCTGAAAACCCGCTTCGAAGAACTCCGCCGCTAGGCCGCCAATGCGCTTAAAGACTGTTCTGAAGCGTTGTCCACCCAAGTGTTGCTTCAATTTCGAGAACAAGTGGTAGTCGATGGAAGCAAGATCATGGCTGTATAGGGCAATTTAACCCACCGGTCACACGCCTTGTGATAACCAAGTTTTTCGGTTAAAATGTTGTCGATTTTTTTCACAAACCTCAGGAACCTGTACAGCCAGCTCCCGAAGCGTTACTCTTTGATCCTCGAGGAGAATGCGCTCAATTTTCGGCACGACTTCGTCGGACACCGATGGCCTCCCGCTCCTTTGCTCGTCGTGAACTTCTGTGCGTCCTTCGGCGAACTCTCTGCACTAGAGATGGGCTTATCAAATCCGAAGCCGGATTGACTCGGATTTGACTCCGCTTCAGGGAGGAGTTATATCCGCTTAACAACTCCACGACTTCGACAACTTTGAAACCGAAATACTCGACACAAATGTATTCTATAGTGCGTTGTTTATGCATCTAAGGATTTGTCAAATCTCATTGAATTTTTTGAAATGAAAATTTATGAATAAAATAAAATTAAAAAATATCAATAAAATAATTTTTCTAAAAAATTCACAAATAAATGACGAGTTGTAAAATTTTTCGGTTGACCACATGATCGACTCAATGACTCGTAATTTTAACAGTGTTGACAAAGTAAAAAATGCAAAACTTGAGAATCAAATTCAATTTAATTATTTTCTTTTGATGATAAAATAATTGATTTTTTGGGATAATTTTATATAAAAATGATGTAGTAAACTTTGTTATAAAAGCAAAACATTTATCATAGAATATTTTCACCAAATAATAATACTTCTGCTTTCTAATTTTTTCTTCTGCTATTTCCATTCGAGAATTAATATTATATCAGGTAGTTCGATTAGCATATTATTACCTTTACACAATTATATAATTGTGTAAAAGTAAAAATTTAATACTATATATTTTTGCTGCTTAAATACTATTGACGTCACTGATATATTTTGCACAAGTATTGTTATTTCAGGCTATGGAAAAACCAAATTAAATGTATTTGTTTGTGTATTTTTGTTTTCGGTATGTATATTCCTGAATGCCGTCATTCACGTTCAAAGATTGTCGTAGTTAGAAATATGACCCCTTACTATTATATAAATTATACATTGGAACTATTCACACTTGAACACAATTTCATTGTTCTGTATCTTTGAAGTAATATTTTTGTATTTTCTGGAAAAAAACGTATACCTAAAAGGTCATAAAACTGCCTTTGAGACGAGAAAGCGACAGCTTGCTTCCCAAAGCAAAAATGCAGTAACAGATGATTTACGTTTTATGTACAGACAGTGCCAGTTTATGGAAGTCGGATATGACAAATCCGATGAGACAACTCCACTCGGATTTACTCCGAGGGAGGAGTTGTATCGGAGTGATAACTCCGGAGTGAGTTACCCATCTCTACTCTGCACCATTTGCGGACGTGCTGGACGCTGATGCAAGATTTGCCATAAACTTCTTCCAACTGTTTATGAATTTCAATAGGTGCAAGCTTCTTCGCGTTTAAAAATTGAATCACTGAACGGATTTCACACCTGGCGGTGACGGTGATTGCGGGCTTCATCACGGACGGCTGTTAGACTGGCACTAGAGATCTTCCAGGTAGTTGGAATGGAGTAAGGGACATAAACAATGAAAGCGGTGTTGCAGGATTTTTCCTAGTATCTCGGGCGGCGTGTGTACAGCGTTGGGAACCTTAATTTTTACTTGCCCCTCGTAGTAATACATTTTGAAATTACAGACTATGATGATGAATGCTACAATTTTAGTATTCTCAATCTAAAAATATAAATGAATGAAATTTAAGTAAAATTAGTGCAATAAAATATTTTTCAAAAACAGTTAAAACTATATATAATTAGAAGCAAAGAAAATCAATAATTTCAGTACAGTTATATTTTTTTAATTGTGATAAAATTGTATTCCAAGTTATTACAAACTAATATAAGAAATGTTGTATATTAAATATGTTTGCGAGAAATGCTCATAAATACTCTAAATGAGATATAATACTACCATGCACTACCAAAAAGATGCATAAAATAATTTTGTATTAAATACTCACTTTTATTTAATTTTTTAAATTATTTTTTTGGACTAAATACCAATATTTTTGGCAAATTTATATAATTTTTTTTAAATAAACTCACCATAAAATAAAGTTGTACTCCAAGTTATTGCAAACCAATATAATAATTTTGATTATTGAATAATTTTCCGAATTTTTATAAATATTCTAATTGAAACCTGAAACAGTAATATCAGGCAGATGCATTTAAATAATTTTGTCTTAAATTTTCTTTGTTTAATATCTAGTTTTCGAAAATTCCGATAACAAATATTATCTATTCAAAATAATTAAACGGAAACTTAATCGGAACTATTTTTTATCATTATTTTATACATATAATCCCTTTGTATTTGAAACTAAACATGCTAGCGGACGTGAATGCTATAGCATTCATAGTATATAATGATTTAAATATGATAACCTGACTCTTCTTATAAATGGTGATTATCACAAGCAATTTTAAAATAAAATTACTGTCTATTTTTGTACCTTGCTGAAACTTTTACTGCTAAATATGACAATAAAAAAAGTAATTATTGTTTATATTAAAACAGTTCAAATCAAATATAATATATATATATATATATATATATATATATATATTTATATATGTATATATTATATTTATTATATATTATTAATAATCATTATTAATTATTTGAATATTTATTATATATATATATATATATATATATATATATATATATATATATATATATAAATATATATAATATTCTTGCCAATGTTGCAAGTATAATTTATTACTTCATATGCAATAACAATTATTATAGTAAGTAATAATTCTTAATAAGATAACTAAATAACTCAAGCAATAAATAAATTGTAGCAGGTATAATTAACTTCCCGTAGGGCAAGTTATAGTAATCGCAAAAAAATCGAAAATGAAAATTTTTATATATCTTTACGTTTCAAAGCCTTCTGAACATTTTGGCATACTTTAGAAAAAATGGATGTATGTGTGTGAGTGTGTGTATGTATGTGTGTGCGGATACAAATTTTGGTCGACGATTTCGGGAACACGGATAAAGCAATTTGAATAATTCAAAAAACATTCGAATCGTATTGATAAGGAGACGTGCTGATTAGTTTTTGGCGAAGGCAGATCTAGCCGTTCCAAAGATATGGGGCAAAAAATGCCAAAAACGGTAACTCAGTTTTTAAGAGAACGGAGCGTCCGATTTGATTAATTCAAAAAACATTTTACTTGTATTAACAAGATAAAGAACTGATAAGGGGGTAGCGGTTTCGGAGATCTAGTAAAAAAAAATTCTAGTAAAATGCAGTTAAACCAGTACGATTGCTTTGAAAAAAAGTTCAGAATTTCCAAAATATTTCAAAATAAATGATTTAAGATAGAAAGATTTAATATGGTTCGAAATTTTATTAAAAGTTTCAAATCATTGATCAACTTTTATTGATTATTATTGATTATTTTTAATTACTCGAATTTTGAATTGTGGTACGGAAAGTTCCAGCAATTTGCCCTAAGGCACGATGCCTTAATTGCTTTAAGACAGAATTCCACTTACAGCTTGTTCTTAATTTTATATGCAATAAAAATTATTACAATAAGTAATAATTGTTAATATTATAACTACATAACTCAAATATTCAAATGTAAGTATTATCATCAGTGTTGCAAGTATAATTTGCATAATTGATATACACAATAGCAATTATTATAGAAAATTGCTGTTACAATAATCAATTTCAATATTTGAATTTCGCGCCGTGCTTCAATTCCCCTGAAGTGCGCGCTCGTTTACGGAACGAACCGAGTGTCCCCATTCCGCATCGCTTGTCTTCGTACAGGAGAGTGACGCAAACGTCAGATTTGAAGGTTCATATGGAGTTAAATCATAAAAAATAAGAAACGCTACAAGTTTATCAAAGGCAAAGCATTCGCACGGTTCAAAGTTCTTTAATAATTATTTAGTATTTAAAATATTACATGTATACATGATAATTTGAACTCTGAACGAGCCGATTCGAGTTGTGTTCGTGATGTATTTTCAATAAAACTAGAATCTGTTGCAAGTATGATCCAGTGAATGTTGTTATTGGAAACCAATCAGACATTTTCGATTGATTATTGAACTTTTAGTGACACATAATTATAGCGACAAAATGATTTTAAATTAATTGTTGACATAGGTTAAATAAATTATTCTGGTTAACATTATATATACAAGTGATTTTAAAAAATTGTGCAGGATTTTCCATGGATAATTTTTTATTAAATAATAATTCGTAAGTGTTTATTTTATTAAAAATAATATATATATATATATATATATGTGTTTAACTGAATATGTATACATATTTTATATATGTATTTATATATTTATTAACCCTTTCCACTCGGATGCCGACGCTCCGGCGACAAAATACATATTAATTTCGGAATTGTCGAGTGGAAAAGATTAATATTGATATATTGTTTATTATTACTATTATATATTATTTTATTCATATTTTTATAGTGTGCAATATATGATTTGTTTGTGGTTATATCACTTTAATCAATTTTCTAAACGCAAACAAAAATATATGTAGGTTCTATCTCAAAATTACTCAAGAAATCACTAAATAATGTTGTATATTTACTATTTAAAATCTGCAATTCTTATATTATTACTTTTATAATATATTATTGACTTTTTAACTTCCCGTAGGGTAAGTTATTGTAATGGGCCGAAAATCGAAATTGAAAATTTTTACATTTCTCGACGTTTTGAAGGTTTCTGAACGTTTTGGCATACCTCAGCAAAAATGGATGTGTGTGTGTGTGTATGTATGAATGGGTACAAATTTTCGCCCACGTTTTCGGGCGTACGGATCAACCGATTTGAATGGTTTAAAAAACATTGGGTTCCTATTGATAGGGAAAAGAGCTGATTAGTTTTTGGCAAAGGCAGGTCCAGGCGTTGCGGAGATACGGAGCAAAGAGTGCAGAAAATATAAATCGACTTTTTGAGAGAACGAAGTATCCTATTTAAATGATCTAAAAAACATTCAATTGGTAATGATTGGGAGAAGTGTTTATTAGTTTTTGGCAAAGGCAGGCCCAGCCATTTCGAAGATACGGAGCTAAATGTGTAAAAAAATGCAGTTTTTGAGAGAACTAAACGTCCGATTTAAATGATTCAAAAAACTTTCTGTTTGTCTTAACAAAATAATTGATTTTGGCAAAAAAAATTTGTCATTTTTTTTTTTCAAAAAAATTTTTTTTGTATATCGAAAATAATTTAGATTTTATTTTTAATTCTGACTATAGTTCTAATATACTTTAAGCAAATAATTTCAACTTTGCAATTCAGTTTATATAATTCTTATAAATATTAATAAAGTTAGAGTGTTTATAATAATCTATTTTAAAACATTTAATATTCCTCGATCATTTCGTTACGGTACGGGAAGTTCCAGCAATTTGCCTTAAGGCACGATGCCATACACCCCACTAGTTACTATTATATATTATTTACATATTTTTATAGTGTGCAATATATGATTTGTTTGTGGTTATATCAATTTAATCAATTTTCTAAACGCAAACAAAAATATATGTAGGTACTATCTCAAAATTACTCAAGAAATCACTAAATAATGTTGTCATATATTTACTATTTAAAATCTGCAATTCTTATATTATTACTTTGATAATATATTATTGACTTTTCATACTATTAAACCAAATTTTTTTCTTTGTCTAGATATTTTCATACATTTTGTTTTGTTCTCAAATTTGCCATGTCAAATTATTAGCAAAATTCTTCTAATTGCTACTCAAGCTGACTTTCTAATATGGAGAAACTTCCTAATTTTCTAAATATCTACCTGAAAATCTATCTACAAAACAGGTTTAAATATGATACTTACTACTTATTGATATTAATATGTAGAAATATCCTTTCATGCAGTATATTTGTTCTACTCAAAACGTACTTTTAGTTCTATAACTAACCTGTATTGACTAAAAATATCAGATATGCCGAATGCCGTTGGAATTTATTTATCAAAATTTGATCAAATTTCAAATTGTGAAATTTGATCTTTTGATCATCATATAAGGTAATGATGTTGGAGAGGTTTTTTATTCCATTGATAAATTTTGATAATAATGATATTCTGATAATATTTTTTTTCGGACTCGACATCTCCATTAGTGGTTTTATGAGATAATTTCCTTCCACATGAAGAAATCATTCAGTAAAATATTAATTTTTAGTCACAGAGTTAGTCGATTGGCATTCATTTTTCCTAAACGTTGATCAAATTTCATCTTCTGATTTTATCAAATAAGATAATGATGTTGGGAAGGTTTGTTATTCTATTGGTAAATTTTGATAAAAATGATATTCTGTTGATAATAATTGTTTTTTGACCCGATAGCTCCTTTAGTGATACTATGAATTTTTCCTTCCACATAAAGTTCATTCAGTAAAATAATAATTTTCAGTCGATTGACATTCATTTTTCCTAAATGTTTTTAAATTTGATCAAATAAGATAATGATATTGGAAAGGTCTTCTATTCAATTGGTAAATTTTGATAAAAATGATATTCGTTTGATAATAATTATTTTCTGATCCGACATCTCAATTAGTAGTACTGTGAGATCATTTTCTTCTACACAAAGAAATCATTCAGTAAAATAATAATTTTTAGTCGATTGGCATTCATTTTTCTTAAATGTTGATCAAATTTCAAATTGTGATTTCATCATATAAGATAATGATGTTGGAAAGGTCTTCTATTCAATTGGTAAATTTTGATAAAAATGATATTCGTTTGATAATTGTTTTTTGACTCAACATTCTCTTTTTGGATATAGATTTATATTTTTGAAAATTCTGTTTATAGTAATAAACAAATTAAAAAAAAAAAAACGAACTTTGTACGTAAGAAATTAAGTGTTTAATCCTTCTCTTACACACCTCAACTTATTATTATTATTAGTACCTTAGGTACTAAGGTATTATTAGGTCTAGGAGACCCCAGTGGTGTTCAAACGTTCGCCATGAGTAGCCTATTAGCTCGATTTAAACAAAAAAACAAAAATAAAATTTGAACTATCTACAATGCGACAGTGACATTTTTAAAAGTTAATAAATTAAAGACCTGAAAATTGACCGGAAACGAGCGACCTTGTGGGGCGTTGGGGTCCAATAAACCCCAAAAGATGGGTTAATAATGAAAATATTTAGTTCATCTATACGTTGAGGAACAGTTCAATTCACAAACAGGCAAATTGCTGGAACTTCCCGTACCAGTATTAAAGAGATTAATATTTTTGAAAGAATTTTACTTTGAAAAAATTAGATTTTTGAGAAACTATAAATTTTTGATAAAAATTTACTTTATTTTTAAGAAAAAAAAATTGAAAAAAATATTTTCTTTTTTTTAAATTATTTTGGAAATTCTAAACTTTTCAACTTTTCAAATTTCAAAGCAATCGTACTGCTTTCTAACTGATAAACATCGGTAGGGAACCCATAGGAATGTAAACAAAATTTATATTTATTGTTAAATTTTGCACGAATATTTGAGTTATTCTCATATATAATGTATCTCTGAATTTTGCTATTAGCATCTAATAAAGTAATATCAAAGCTTCAATAACAATGTCATAAAAATTCCAGAAACAATTCGCGTACAATCTTTTAGCGAAACAACTTTAATATATATAAATTAATTAACATCAATACCAGTTATTCCACTTTTTCTAAGCAAGTGATGTAGTTTCTCATCGCGTTTCCAACACTGATTTCATAAAATTTTAGTTGTTATATATTTTGATTAATAATAATCATCATCATCAAATGCGATGATTGTAATTTTATTCCTATAATAAGTATAAAATATATTTTCCCAGATTTAATGCAAGAGAAAATTTCTATATGAGCTGATTTATATTTGTTATTCGTGTTGTAATTTATGTAACAACACGCAAGAAACTCGTGGCAAATTCCGGTTTTTTATCATTGGTATAAAGGTTTGCAAGTTTTTTTATATTTTTGAAATACATTACATTGTATACAGAAGAAAATATGTTGTTGTGTAGATGTTACTCAAAAACTGAAAAATAAAATTTCAATAATGATCATGGGGACATGTAAAATTTCATAATTTCATTTTTGATCACAACGGGGTTGCCCGTGTAACAAGTCATAAGAACATTGGAAAAAGTATAAGAACTTTGGGGTTTGGACAGCTTGATGTCAAGCAGTAGTGACATCGGTTTTTACTTAAATTGCAATAAGTCTCCGAGTGCAAAAAGCCCTTCTCAGGAATTGCACCACTCAATAAAAAAAGCATTAAAATTTCTACAGCTAATTTTATATAAAATTTGTGAACTGAAATTTAATTAATACTGTAGAATGTACGTTTTATTCCTTTATTGCATTTTATATGATTTCTAAACACAATAAAAATATGTTGTATTCTTAAATTATATGCCGAATCATTATTTTAACATTGCTGCTAAAATCAATGTCATCAAAAATCTGTACATTGACCTGATTGAATTGAATTTTTAATCAAGTTTATCTTGATGTGGGATTGCGTAACTTGAATGTTTTTGCACGAATTAGATTCAAAATAATTAATATTATACTCGTTGTATAAGAAGGATAAATAATTATAATATTTAGCTTCCTGATAGACGAGTTTGTTTTAGCTAAAAAAGTCCGACTTGCTAATTTTAGGTTTTCTGACGTTTCATGTCATTCTGAATCATTTGAACACAAACGGATGCACCGATTTTAATCATTTAAAATCCATTTGATGAAACACGATAAACTGTAAAATTTTGACGATTTTGATGAAACTTGGAAAAGTCTTATGCACTTTGGAATATATTTTTAATCTTTTATAGCGAAGCTGTATATCACCATTACGACAATGAAACCATAAATCATCTTTAACATTTCAATAGCAATTTTTATTCAGAAATTTCCTATCAGTTGATTTGAACCTTGAAACTGTCCAACACTTCGTAACCTATTAGATTTCCTCATTGATTATGTTGTTTTGAATACGATGCCATTTTGAGGAATATTACAGAAATCTGGAGGCTAAATTCTGCCTCAAACTATTTTTAACAAATTGTTAGAAATATTGAATGGAAATGTCAAATCACAATAGTCTGAAGGTGGTATTTAGTAGTTAATCCCACACAATTATGTTGTTAATTTTTCAAAATCAGTGGAATTTTGATATGGTCAATTGAGTATAATTTACGTTAATGATTTGGTATTAAATTACTAAATAAATTAAATGCTAATGTAAGGTACCATTTGTTTCAGGTATTATTTTGAGATTAGTAGATCACTATTTTATTTTTGTCAAATCAATGTTTTGCTGAATGATTTTTTTAAACCTTTGATTTAAAAATCGGGCATTATATCAATTAAAACTATGGTCCATTCAGTGGAATGTCTTCTCTTAATTGCATATCCCGAATTAAGAATAATATTTTTTCTTATTAATTTTCTAATAAAATCAAGATGATCTTCTTTACTAAAACTCTCGTTAACAGTCTTTTCAAATCCACTCTCTCATGACATCTTTAAATTACACTAAAAAACTCTAGAAAATATTTATAATTAGAAACTTTGATAGAATATCTTAATGTTTCTATGACATATTTGGGACAACGACTTTCTTAATATAATTAGTTTTATTGGTACAGACTAAACATTGAGATAAAAACATGACAAGTTAAAAAGAAATCATAATTATAATTATATGCTTCTAGTTGATTAAATTAGTTAAGTTGGCTCGGTTTATGCTTTTAATTATATAAATTAAATAAGAGACAGATTAGGCTAAGTAACAGGAATAAAAAATAAATAAAATAATTTGTCTATAGTTTGTATTTGAATTTGAACACTGATTTATCTGATGAAGATAATTGGACATTTGAAATTTAAATATTCGGTCATAAGAATAGTTGAAAACGTACGTTCTGTATTTATCGATTCATATTGATTCAATTTAATTTAAATATTGTTTATCTGTTTTCAATTTATTCACTATCTTGATTCCTTGTCTTTTACATACTTTTAGTTGATTTTTATTAACCCTTACGGGACGGCACCGATTTCAAACAATCTACTGTACCGGCTGTAAACTTGATTTCATTGTGTATGTTATGCAATTTGTTTGGTAAAAATTTGTGATCATTGAAGGACATACATTTATAATATTAATTTATTTTTGATCATTTTATAGGGAATGGTGACGTTCAAAACAATTTCCAAAATGCATAGCTGGTTGATCTTGACATGTTTTACAATAAAATGATATTCGCCGCCTTCCTCCTGGTGCTTTTCTGTCAGAACAGACAATACAATCCCTTTTTCTTTCTCTCGCATTTAGAATATACCACTGATTAATCAGTATATTTGTTTTTGCTGTCATAATGGTTTGTTTTTCCTATGATATTGTCTAATAATTCATTTGTAAAATATAAAGAAAAATAATCTATTGGATGTCTTATATTGCTTGGTATTTGTAGTCAGGGTGTTTGTTGATGTATCCCACCCTTGATTATTAAAGGAGAATCGGCTTCATTTAATTTGTCTAACTTCTTCTTTTTGTTGGTTTTATAATATCATCATCACAATCATCACTATCTTCAGTGCGATTGGTAATTTCGTAAATTTTGTCTGTATGAACGTCTATTTGAAACTCATCTTCACTACTGCTTAATTCACAAAATTTACCAGTCGTTTTGCCATATTTAAAAGCGCTCGGTCGTTTTGAATATTAAAAAAAAGACTATATAGCAAAGAAAAAGGCTAAAAATACTACTTATTTTTAAAATACAACACTGTTTATCACTGCTATATGTAATGTATTCAACTTTTCGATGCAAACTGAGTCATTGTTTATAAAATAGCCTGTGCCTCACAGAGTATGTTAGTCCACTCAGGTGGACAGCCGTTCCCAAAGAGTTAACGTTTGATATTCCAATATGTTATCTATAAAATAAATATCGAGCAATATGCTGATAAGGCAATGAATATTACATAATTTATGTGATTGAAATCATGTTATTTTTAATATGTTATAATATATACATAGTTGTTAAAATCTCAAACAGATAAGAAACTTTTAGTATTGAACTGTGGAATTGTGTAAGATCTTAAAATGCAATTCAAAATATTTAATATTGAATTTTTAGACATAGTAAACGCTCCCTGATATGTAACTTTATTCAAACGAAAAAATTAATATAATAATAATAATAATACGATAACTATAAATTTCTAAATATATAAATCGAGATAAACATTAAATATTAGGGATGATAGAGGAAAGCCGTTTGAACTAAGAAACTACAGACTATACAGAACGAAGCACTAAGACTAGTACTAGACAAATCGAGAAATCCACTGAAAGTATCAATGTATATTTTGTAGTACTATTCTACAAAATATACATACATGAAAAGACTAAAGTACCGACAGTATGCGATTTAACTATAGATATCTTCAAACAGAAATTTGTTTCACTATAGAAGACCTCTTCAAATTATACAAATAGGTTTAATTCTTTTAAAATGAAAAAAGTCAAACAACTGCAACTATTTAGTAAATATCAATTGCAACGAAATGCAAAATGTTAGATGTTCATAAACCAAGTTATTACTGATTTTTAATAACTTACAATCAAAGCATTTTTAATTGAATAACATTCGGTTGTTATTATAAATGAATTCGAAAATATTTTACAAGCAATATTTGCGAATATATACTTTCATATCATTTCATTCGGCATCAAATTACGACCATTCAGTATAAATTTTATTTTTGCCTTAGAAAGCTGAGTGTGGATTTATTGCTCGACTGAAGCCATTGCCTTCGAAATATGCTCTTTGCGGCGCTTATTAGATTAACACGACACTAGAGCTTCGTATATGTATTATGATTCTGCTAAGGTCGACATTTCTTGAATTTCATATGCAAAATATATTGCGAAAGTCGACGATTCATATCTTTTATAGAACCGCCTAAGCAAAAGTTTGCAAAATTCTTAGACTCAAATAGAAGACAATGTAATATTTTGCATGATCTTAAATGCACAAATCTAATATAATTAAATTTTATAGATTTTATCATTATTTGTTGTACTTAGCAAGCAGTCACTGCTTAATGTTTTAGATTAATTATTTTGCAGAATAAAGTTAAATGAAAAAATGAAAATCAAAATTAAAAATTGAACGTAATTGTTTGCAAATACACTATTATATATAGCTATATAATGAGTATAAAAATTACAAAATGAAAAATCATGTTTGTGCCATATTTAAAAAAATAATTAAACAAAATATTTTATTCGACATGAATATGTTGGCTGATAATTTCTGGTGTACGTAACAATACAAGTCATTCATGAACTTTTTACATTTTATCATTTTTTCTATTTTACCTATTGCCAAATATAATCATAAGAATAATAATAGTTTAATCCATTTATTCATATAGCTATTAGTTTAATCCATTTATTCATATAGCCAATGAGTATTTTGCTTATCATTCCTCATTTTGTTAATTATTTCGAGTGTAAAATTAAATATCGTGAAATCTGTTTCTATCAAAAAAATGAATATGCATATCTTTTAATTATAACCAATCCCCAATCATATTTGGGACTATTTTCAAATTCCTAAATTACTATTCACGTTGATTTCACAAAATTTGGTAGAACATATTTACAACAATATTTTACTATCTATTTTATCTGCTGATATATTTCTTTATGTAAGGTTAAGATATTTATTTCGTAATCGATTAATAAAAAAATTGCTCTAATTGATCTAATATCATAGTTTCATTGTAGCATCATTATCTTATCAACATATTTCGGAATTTATCTGGATAATATAAATAGTTCTCAATTGATTTCAAAATAGTACAGTTTCATAGTACTATATTTATTTATTTTCCGAAATCAATTTGAAATTTTAGTTTAATCATTAATGTTTAATTTTGACATTATTCTCTACCTAAAATGTTGCAACCGACAAAACATTCTCACAAATGATTCGCGTTGTTTTTCTGCGATAGTAGATTTTGACCCCAATTTTATAGCGCAAACAAAATCTGTGAACTTGAACAAGATTAATATGGATTGGAACGTGAATTTTTCATATGTTTTAGTATATTTTATTGCTTTAATAGTTTTGAAACATATGTTCTACACATTCGTAAATAAATCTAATGTAAAATTATAACTCTTCTAAAGAAGCATTCATATAAATTCATAAAACATTTATATTTTAGCTAACTAATTTGACCAGATTATTTTGAACTCGTTCATGATAATACTTAATATTTTATATAATTCAAACATATTTTTTACTATTAGAAACACTTTATTAAATACCTGATAATATTAGCGATAATATATGTTGAATTAGGTTATCAAAAACGTCAGCTTATCATATAAGCTGCAAATATTTCTTATAATTTGGTAACAATCACATACTTAATTTTTTTTTGTTACCTAAAATTTATTTAAATTTTATCTCACTACGATTATAAAGCGTACCAAACAAACTAGTTATAGTTAGCATGTACCATGCATTTTTTTACCAAACTTAAATATGGATCAAATATATAGTATTCCCATCTTATTGTTAGAAATAGTTCCAATGAGACAGAGAAATTTTTTGAAATATTTATATATATTTGAGAATACACAATCTCCTACTAAATGAATTTAACAGTTCGTCCTTTGCCAAATAACTTTTTTTATTGACAGTATTTTATTCTTGTATAAACATTATAACAATGTTAAAGATTGTCTTCACATTCTTAACCAATTTAAAATTTTATAACCTTTTAACGTTAATAGATGTTTACATAAATTTACATATTTTGTTACTGATGATCAAAATATATCCATAAAACAATTGCCACCTCTAAATGTTGATTTTTTTTCATAGTTTAAATTTAGTATTTATGGAATCAGTTCCATTATTTTTTTTATCTATATGAAGTGTTAGTTCCAATTACCTATGTAAATTATATGCGCAGTTGTATAATTAACTAAAAGTAATTTCGAACTTTAATTTCACAATAACATATCAGTAGTCTTTTATGTAAAGATTTGTATTAAATTTTTAATGATTGAAAAGTGACTTCCATTCTTATTTATATACATTGAGTGCATACAGTAGAAGATAAATCATTTATATAAAGAAAGTTAAAGCTCAGTGATAATTTTATTTATTGTTGAGTATTTAATTTACTGCAGTATAGTTGTTAAAATTTAACAATGTGTCGCTTCATTCTTTGGCCGACCAACTCGTGGTTGGATATGATATAATGTAAACTAATTTAAAATTTACTATTATTATTTAAATCATAACTACAATAATTTCAAACATTTATTTGAAAACTACAGAGTATTTTATTTATTATATGTAGTAGCAGCGATTGCTTGACTAACGCATGCAGCGCTGCCATTGAAACTTCCGCGTTTCAATGGAAAATATTATTAGTATCTCTCTGTTAATTATTGATAATTTGTAAATCAATAATAATTGTTTTCCGTATTTTGAGTAAATATAGTTTGTGGTTAAAAGATGTTGGAAATAATATTGTTAAATTTCTTTAAAATAACCAGAGCGAATTTTAGACGTAGCTATATAGTGTAGTTCGAATTATATCAAGACCAGGCTTTCTTCTTTATTTTTCATATAAGATTCAAATTATGTAGTATATTATTTATAATTTTTAATTTTGGATAATTTAATAATTATTAACGTAGATATCTGATAGCAAAAATTTTCAAAATAAAATAAAATGAAATAAATCAAAATATTTTTATTTGTTTAGTGAAGAAAATTGACAATGAACATAACTATATTCAACATTTTGGAAAACACTACATATATTTATACGATATATGTTGCGAGTTGCTTTTCATTAATTAACAAAATTAATTTTTGAAGAAGTTTTCGATCAAGTTAAGTTTATTCAATTTATAAATGGCAATATTATGGCAAACAAGTTTTTAATATAAAGGCCGCATTTAAAACATTTCGATGGATATGCATTTTAATGAATCTTGATCAATGAATGAAGATTTAATAATATCATGCTAAATATGTTTATCAATGATTAAGCATGTATGAATAGCTACCAAGTTTAAAATATAAGTTTTAATTAAATTATATATTTATATTGAAAAATATAATTGAATACTAAACCAGTGAATACAAGTAAAAAATATATTTAGAACTCATTTGAATTAATTAGTCTACTTCGCAAATAACTCACAAATATGATTTGTAATAGCACTTTCTTACAGATAAAGAAATTCAAATAGTGGAACTTATGTAAATGAAAACAAAATTAGTTTTCCTATAATTAATCAAATATATATATATATATATATATATATATACATATATATAAATTAATACATCTATAAAATCTCCTATTACAAATCATATTATATCCACTAAAAAAGAAAATTTTGCACTACCTGACCTACAAAATACATAGTTCATAACATAGTATAACTTAAGAGTCTATTTTACTAAAAAAAATTATTGAACAGTAATTCAAGTATAAAGTAAATATAAAGCTGCAAATTCTTCTCCTCTAAACCTCTTCGAAAATACGAGAAATTTGCATGATTTGTATAATGATCACGAAAACTATATCTTTTGAAATTCAAAACTCGTTATATGGTATTATGGAATCGACTAATATTTGGCAATGACCCCACTGACATAAACTATAGAAAGCTATTTTGCAACATTTAAAATGGTTCTATTGAAATATCATCATTATATTAAATTTTTCACAATATATCAAATTAACAGTTTTGCCAGAAGAAAGTATGTGAAAGTACATATTTACCCACATTCAATTGTATAAACATGGCGCTTGCAAATTCGCAATTATTGTTTCATTCAATACTGTAATAATATGTTTACAGTTAACATCCAGTATCATTATTTTCTTTTGCATTTGAGATTGATTTTAAATAGGCACATTGAATCGTGATATGCATATATCTTTCTTTGTTAAATTAATCAACAATAAAGCTTTGTCCTTCATGTGCAGAGAAAACTTACTTGCATTGACATATTTTTATCAACGAAAAGTTACTTATATTGCATTAAGTATTCGCTCGGAATTACAGAAGCATAAAAGTACGATTGGTAGATATATAATTAAATTTGCTAATCATATTTAAAGAAGTTCACACATCATTGAAAGTTACTGTAACAATTTTCTTATGGTCAACGATGCAATTTTTTATTTAGACAACAAAATTGGAACTTAAGTGTCTTATGAGCTGCTGCGATGATACTTCTTAGCTACGGTGCGTTTTAAAAGGCAACCCAATGGTTAGCCCATCTCTATTCGATATGTTTTATTATAATCCTCTAATACTGATAAGTTTTAATTGGATGAGATATTTTCATCTATATTTTTCAACCGATGTTACTGTGTTTGATATGAGGCACAAAAAGCCACGGAAAACACGATGCTAAATTTAAATTCAAATTTGCTACATTTTTCACACTGTTCAGCCTCTAACATTTATTTTACACTAGCAAACCTGGCGAACTCCGTTTCACCACCAGATGGTTTCACTTTATGTAACATATTGTTTGGTGATTAAGAGATGAAGAAAAAATTGCTGACAAAAAATGAATAACAGTCAAACAATGTATCTACCGGCGCCATCTACTTGAAATATTGGTTTGTAGTACATGCTAAGTATCAGAGATCATGCTGTATGTGAAAAAAGAGAAAATGTTTTCCGCTTTTCTGTTAAAATTTTTCTTCAATTTTCTTTGCTATAAACCTCACGGAGTCCGAGACCTTTCCAACGAATGCAAAATTGTCGAAATCGGTTCGTGCGTTCTGGAGTTATTTAGTCAGGAAGGAAAACCAGACTTATTTTTATATATATAGAAGATAACGGTTTGCATCACCGTGGATTGACAGGTTGCAATAGTTTCATTTGTCCGTTTTTTTCACTATAGTCTGCAATTTTATGAGTTACAAGGCATTTTAAATAAATCATTTTCTGTAAATTAACAAACGCTTCTTTTTATTTGAAAAAGAACGGTTAAAGATAATTACCATTACTTTCTACTACCTTCTCTAAATCTGATAATACAACTAAAGACCAGCAACCTTTCTGTACATCTAATTTTTAAATACGCTTAAGCTAATTAGATTAGTGATACTAATTAGTACTGCATTACAGTGTTTTTCAATTTCTTTTTCTGTACATCATATTTAGTGTTTGCTATATACAAATTGGTGAATTTTGTTGTTGAATAGTTATTCGGTTTGTGCGAAGGTAAATTAGTAACCATGCTAATTATGTTAATTAAAATTCTACTATTAATTATGATACAAAAATGTTTCGTAACAAACTTGCCAATAACATTTATATGTACGCCTATATCAATCGACCAACATCAGACGTTGAATGTAAAAATAGTTGTTGAGATTCCAGGCGCCTTGTTTCACCAATTGGTTAAAATAATTTGAACCAATGATTGGTAAAATACAGTCAATGTGGTACTAAATTATTTTGAAAAAGTAACTACTACCGCATGAAATTCAAAAATGGGGTTTAGGCAAGTAGCTTGAACTAATTAGTTTATTATTTATACTTCCTGATTATCAAGTGACTATTTTTCGCTCAATTTTATTGGTTTGAAACCCTAAATTCAATGAAGAAAAACATACTACGTTTTCAATATTTTAATAAATTTGAAAATATCCACATAAATCACATACTATTAAGAACACAAGTCTATTAAAAGTTGGAGGTAAAATTGCTAATCACTATCTAATTTTCAAACTAAAATTGTGTTGGTCAAAGTCACAATCTATATTTTATTACTGATTGATTGATTTAAGTATAAGTTTTTATGCCAAAATATAAAAATAAGTTCCTGCTAAAATGTTTATATACATATATGCATCTCATACAATATTATTTCTTGTTCGAAATCGCTCGCCGGTTCACCTCAATATCAAGGCCAACCAGAAAATTAAATAAATCGAAAGGATGAAAATATTTTAAGCAAGTATTGCACTTTTTATGTCTGTTGATAAGAAACTGGTTCTCTAATTAGATGAATTTCAATGTGATGTTTATTTATGATTTTTTTTTTAAATATAGGCATATTTAGATATAATACGTGTTAATTATTATAGCAAAGATAAGTGGTTTTTATTTCCCTGATCTGACACTAATTAGTACTTGTATTACTTAAGCAATTATTTCAACAAAAAATACAAAAAAATATGAATAGAATAATTACTAATAATTAAATTAATTAAAATTAAATAAATATTACATATACGTACTATTTTTGATTGCTAAACTTTTTCGATAACTTTCGTTGTTAATACTTTGCCCAATTTTTTTTTTCTTAAAATTTTGGCTCTAGCTTTTTTCTGATTCTGAATTTTTGCTTGTAATACACTATTGTATGTTCAATTAAATATATTCTCTATAATTTATAATCTACCTGTAGACTAAATAACAAGAATAATAAAAAAAAAACTATGTAATGTAGTAGTTGGCTAAATGCTCAAATTAGCAAGGCCATTAAATAAATAAAAACCTATTTTTTTTAATATATTTGGTAACTATTTCAATAGAAGGTTGATATATTTTGCAGATGCTACATAATATAACAATACAATATAATTATAACGTTTAAAAGATAATATAATTTTCAATTTAATTTTTACAACATATTGGGCAATCGTCGGGCACCATCAGTAAAAAAACTTTTTTTATATATTCGTTTTAAATTCCATACGTTTCAACTATAATTCTAGCCCTTATTTAGTGGATTTGTGTTATTTTTAATAGTAGAATAAGCAAATTATTTGAAAGTCCAAACAACTAAGTTTTAAAATTATTTAAAAAACACTCAAATTAAATACATGTATGATTTTCGTTTACACATGTGACCTTTACATTAGTGACTATTTTATTAATTTATCATGGCTATTTCAGTCTATATTGCCAGATCAAAGCTGAGTAACTAATTTACTTGAGTAGTAACTTAATAAATTTAGATTTATTTGATTATATTTATGTTCAGGATAACAAAAAGAAATTTTCAAGAAATATATCATATCACTCCTAAAATATGGATATCTCACTGCTAATGAAAATATAATATTATTAATAAGATATGCAAATTTTAGTTATTTCTGCAAAATTTTCAGTGCACTATCATCCTAAAAATTTTAACTTTTATCAAAATCGTATTTTCTACAGTTCTTAAAAACTTATCTTGGTATTTAAAATATTTTTATATGATAAAAGATATTTCAATATATTTTCTATTATCGACTAAAGTCAATTAGATTAATTCCTAATCTAGGAATCTTATCTAAAAATAATTGTAAAAATGTAAAAATAATTAGATTACTGACATACAAATGGAATTAATCCGCGTGCAGGATCAAAGTTGAATTCGTGCGTTATCAGCTATGGTGAAACGTCATAGATATAGCGGACTTTGTCACAATGCCATATTGACTCATCTGGAATATTGTGAAAAATAATCGTAGTTTATAAATTATCTACAATACGAGCAACTTGCATGTTCTGGCTTGTAATTGAAATGAGTTAAATAACAACATAAAATCTTTTTTACGCGGTTGTGTTCAGAAATTTGTATCAAATTGAAAAAAATCACACAATTAGCAGATATAATGTAAATTAAAATAATTTTGTATTTATAGAATTTATTTATGTTCTGATGATTATTAATATAAGATAGAAAAAAGGCAGCAGATTTATTCATCAATAAATAAATAGGAATGGAATAAAGAATCACCTTCGGTCTTACTCTTAACTAAACGAAAATGATTAATCATCTTCTTTATAAAAAGCTCTTGCTTTATAGTTATAATAATGATTCGACTTTTTACTTTAATCTTTTGAACAACAATGTGTATGGAGTCATACGTGTGGATGATAATTGAAATATACTTTTTAAATCTTGTAAACACATTTACTATATTTTATACTAGGCAGTTTTAAATTATTAAATATATTTTAACTTATCCTCATCATTTAGTCTAATACTTTTGCATTGAAATATAAAATTTTGCATTTTATTGATTTACTATGAGAAATTATGAAATAAAAAATATTATTTTCATAATCAAACCACACAATGTTTTGAAACTTACAAGGAAGAACTTCACAATCAGATTTAATCCTTCGGAAATGAAACCATGACATTATTTATAGTTGGTCAAGATTTGACCAGCGCTTTTTCTATTTAACCTGGGACCCTTCGGAGTAGGGAATACAATGGTATGAGTATAAATAATACCTGTATCTTGTAATAATATGAGAGATTAGCAAATGTAATGATAGAAGAAGTTGTAGAGTTAAGTTCAATATATATCATAAACTAAATAGTGATTTTATTCACATATCTTATGGTGATGGAATATTTATAATTTACAGTCCGCTTATATCAAATTAATCATAGTGATCCTCACCAATAGTCAAAACGAACTCTTAAAAATATCAGAGTACTACTTTATTTATACTACTACTATATATGCTTCTAAGTAGTATTTTAGCTAAATAGATGCACGATCTATGTATGCATACAATATTTCCTATCAATATGTCGAGATGGTTCTATGTACAAAACGCTTGACACCCACTTTTCACGTTTGTTTTGCAAAACTATTGTTATCCAAACTTCAGACTAGTAAATCTTAGGTTCTCCAGGTAAAAAAGACCTCAGTCTACATAGCAAAAATATCCTCCCCGGGGGGGAATCGAACCCCGGTCTCCCGCGTGACAGGCGGGGATACTGACCACTATACTACCGAGGACTTGTCTTCTATGTGTAGACACAAGGGCCAATCTACGGTGAAATAGACCGTAACAGCGTTGTTATGGCAACGGTTTTTCTCACATAAAATGACACTAAAAACTGTCAAAAATACATAAAGCATTTGTTGTGTTGAACAGGCGTTTTACATATGAAACCTAAGTTTACTTATGTATTATAAATGCAAAATTTGCTAAAGATGCCGATATGATACCATACTTTTTCTTGACGTTTATGCGTTTTCTAGATTAGATTTTATATCTAAGAAGTCTGATTAAACAGCAAATACATAGCATTTTGAAAGTTTTTAGTATCATTTTATATGAAGAATATGGCGTAACATAGCGTTGCTATAACAAATCTATCTTACTGTCTATTTTGCTTTATATTGCTATTAAATAACATTTTTGTAGATAGTTTTATATTAAATGCAATATACATGCTTAATATATATTTAAATTTATATATATTCTGTGAATCGTTATATAGTTTAATTCTTGTCGGCTGCAACTGCAGTTATTTGAATTTGAAAATCAATTTTATTTCTACTTTCCAGAATGTTAAGATGTTGGTATGCAGCGTTTGTGTTTTGCTATTGTTTGTTAAAATTTGAGCATTTATTGACAATTCGCAAAGAACTTCATTAACATATTGCATTTTGCGTGAATGTTTATGACCATCTTGGGTCAACGTCTGCGCATTCCTCAAAATAACATTCAATGTTTTGTCTCTTGAATGGTGATATTGGGATTATAATGGGTTTAGTGAAAGCTTTATATTTAAGCTTGGGTATATAACTTTTGATCTGAACTTCAAAAATCCTTCTCGTATAAAAAATATTCAGAGTGAAGATCTCTGAAATATTTGGTGTTTTTAAATTAATAAATGTTACCCTAAGAAATTGTTCAGACTTTTTAAAATATACTTTGCTTACTATACAGTTACTTAGATTTTCTACACAAAAATTTATCATCTCTAGTATCACTTGCTAGCTGCAATAAATATTTCCTTCGTTGAATGAAAGTTCTTCTGCAAACTGCAGTTGAAAAATCCTTCATCATTTTAATTAAAAAAACTGACTATTTCACAGAATCTTTTGAAGCAGCTAAAGTGTTTGTAATAATGCACAGTTAATGGTTCCAGTTGGGTAATAGAGTCTGTAATTATGAACCGTGATTGCATTTGTAATACACTTAGCAATGGAAAAAATAAAAATGAAAGTGTGGTCAATATGCTTGGCAAATTTCGACATGCCGCCATATCCGACCGAATTTTATATGCGATGCTAAGATTTTTTTGCAAGTGGCATAAATAAACATTTTTCACTAATGTTATTGTTTTTATTTTTAATTAATTGCTTACTAATCAGCATAAAAAATTATGCCAAATGTAGTAGTTATTGAAGTCTACATTCTGTTTGAAAATTGGTTTCTTATATATATTAAAGCTTGTAAATTACTGTTACATGGCACCTGTTTTAATGAGGAAAAATTATGATTTATGTCAATATAATGACATAATACAAATTATAGAGGTATTAACAATTGATATGGAAAATTTGTTCTAATGAAATCACTTTATTAATAAAACTTTAATAGTTGCTTGAAGGAAAATTGATTTTTTTTCCGAAGCTTCTCTTCTCTACTTATATAACGGAGACACATTTTTTTTGAACAAATTGTGGAAAGTAACATTGTTGAGTTACATTTTGTCCTGAAAACTACCAGTTTATACGTAATATATTAACAGAATATATCATATGTTGTTAATTGCGCAAAATCATTCGTAGAGTTTATACTCATCACATAAATTTAAATATTATAACTATTGTGGTGAAACTGTGATTATGCGGTTAAGATTAATTCCAAGAGATATATTGTATTTACATTCCACTAAATAACATTTCGACAAACTTCACTGATTATGTATAAATTCAACACTTAGCAATCACTTATACTGCAGTCACACTAATAAAAGAATTTATAAAAAAAAACATTTTTATAATAAATAAATATATAAATATAAAATAAATAAATTTTTCCTAAAGTTGATTAGGAACTCTTCTGACAATTGTGGTCTTAAGACAAAATTATTTCAATTTTGTGAAACATTATTTGTTTTACTTGTTACCTTTCTTCACATTTGAGACTTAATATATTATTTTTATCGCTATTTGAGATTTGATATATTATTTAGTTGTAAGATTTATAACCAAAGAGATAATATTGTTATTTTCGTTTTTCTCACAATGCTGCTTGTTTATCTTTTTTTTTTAACCTGGTTCATATATGCAGTTGCTTAAAAATTATTTGTGCGAATTTTTAAACAGTGGCAGCGATATAGATCATATTTTAAATATTATTAAAATTAATTTATCAATGTAATGCATGATATTTTATAACATATCAAGGTCTTTCAATGCGGATAAACGCCTTTCGAAAAATTATTTTATCTTGGAAGTTATAAATTGTGTGAAATAACGATCACAAACTAAGTACAGATACTCTATGCTATAAATATTTTTAAACTTTAGAGTAATACCATAAAATGAATCATACAAACATAGATTACATATGAAGTGAATTTCCTTGTCCGATGTTAATTACAAAATTGAATACACTGATTTCTTGTCTGTAATCAAAACATAACTATATTTCAGAAAATATTTACTATCTTTACTTGATAGATATAGAATCATTTTCATAGAGGCATATACAATGACCAAAACGGAAAAATGATATATTTATGAAAAATGATTTCCTATAGGACTTGCAATTCCTAACGAAAAAATATTGATAAATAAATGTAGATTTATATTTGTGTTTTATAAATATAAAAATAGTGGTTTATAAAGAAGCAGATTTATTATGAATCTGTTATTTTATGAAATTAATACACAATATAAATTTTATAAATGAATATATTTATTTTTAACTGGAGTTCAAGGTGTGCTCTGCGATGTCAGTCTGACATTGTTCAATGTGATGTTCTTTTGATATTGAATTTTTTTCGAGCACAGAGCTCACTACTCAGTAGTATTCTTTTGATCGGATCAAAAAGATCGCTTAAGCAAACTATTTTAAGCCTATTACAAATTTCTTAATTAATTGCTATGCTGTCCAATATTATACTCGCGTTATCTAATCGTTATCTTAATTAAAAATCACTTTAATCATTCAAACTATTAAAAAAATGTCATTTTTTTTAAATAAGTTTTCAAGTTTAACGTTATATGTCCAAGGAACATATGCATAAAAGTAAAGTGACGATATTGTTTTGAATGAAATCCGGTACGGATTCTAAGATGTGTGAGAGGGGAGGGGGTGTGAGCTCAAAATTGATGTGCACATTTTTTCGCTTCAAATTTTCTAGTTGAAATAGATTCAAGAAAATATTGGCAATTAAAACATTTTTAAAAATTCGGGACAATCCGGGACAAAACATCTAAAACCGGGACAAATAATGCTTTTAGAAAAATCCGAGACGCAAGGCGGAAAATCAGGACTGGCCCGGCCAATCCGGGACGTATGGTCACTTTAATAAAAGTTAATTTATAATCATATAATAAAATTTGTTTTTTTTCTCACTTTCTTGCCAATTTCAAATTGATTTATCAAATTTAAATTGTATATTTTTTGTATCAAATTGATTTTTAAAGCGCTGTTGTTTAATATGCGTTTACTGTTCAAGAAACAAAGAGTCCTCGGTGGTCCCGAGGTGCCATTTTTCTTCTCTTCTCGCATCTAAATTGTTGTCACCCGA